>NC_061082.1:12152794-12275294 GCF_021917145.1 Hypomesus transpacificus
TGACCATCTTGCTCATACATCCACCACAGTCCATAGCGTCAAATTTCAATATTACATTTTTTACTTTGAAGACACAATTTTTTTGGAGCTGACCAGAGTTGACTGTATGAGGGCAACTAGATTAAAACTATTAAATAAATAGTATTGTAGTATTGATTCGCACCCATTGGTTCAGTTAGGTTGAGTTTAGAGATCTGTTACTGTACCAGCAGAGCAGTACACACAGACACATCTACAAACCCGGCCATGGCATGGGTAGTAAACTACACTGCACACATTCTAAACAGAATTCCTTTAGAGTTTCTTGCTTTTCTGTTGTTTGACAAGCTAAAATGACTTACCACACGATCCACAGATGCATGTGCCTTGAAACTCGCCCTTGCATGGTCGATTTCTCCAGACACTGTGTACACGGGGTCTGAGAGAACAACCACATTTACGTTGGATATTTAACGCTGGCTATTTGGTTTAGCACTACTATACAGCTACTACAGTAGTAGCACTAGCTTTGTCAGTGTTGCGCAGTGTATGCAACTTACCATACAGGTAGTCGTGCACACGCTGTTGTCTAAAACCTGTATTTCCTTCATGTTGTTTATGAAAGGTGCGAGTAACAGAAAAACTCATTTTCTAGCTAATTTAATCAGGTTAGTTTTGTGTCTTTCAAATGCAACAATTTCATGGCAGCTCTAGCTCATTCTGTCTTCTGTGGTGTAACACTTCCCGTGTAACCATGGAGATAGTAAACTACCTCTGAAGCTGCTTTTCTCGCTGTTGGTTATCACAGAGGTGGTCTCATTGCGGTCAGATGAGACGTTGATTAAAAGAGGCTTTAATTTACAATCCAATCTCACATTGTACAAAACTCATGTTCAGACAATTGTTCAACAATTAATTCATTAATTCTAAATTGTATTTATTTGAGCGCAAATACAGTAGTAGCCGACTGTTTTTCGAGCGTAATGTATTTTTTTGTTGTTTCTTTTTTGAGCAACTATAAATGTTAGTTTTAGGGACATGTCCCTATCGTCCCTATTAAATTAACCAATAAGTAATTGTAGCTTGTAAGTCATATGGCACTTTCAAAGTTAGGCAGGGGGTGCATTTTGTGAAAGGCCCAATACAACCCTTCCCTGAAATGCACCCCCCTGTAATTGTTGTTCTGTATATCCCAGCATCAAATGATTCTTACTGTAGGCCTATATTGGAGGGACTAGTATGAGTTACCAGAGTAAGTTTCATGCATGTGGCACTTTCTTAGTCAAAATTAGCAGGGGGCACATTTCCTGGCAAGGACCAACACATGCTACATTTATTTAGTGCATGTTACGGCACCTCATGACACACTTAAAGCGCATTACATTTTGCCTCTCATTCACCCATTATCACACCCTCACATACAGGGTGACCAGAAGCAGGCCCCTGAAAAGGAAGACATTTTGGTCCAAAAAGGAGGACAAAGGGTCAAAAAGGAGGACAATCCCAAAATGTTGTTGACCGGGGGGGATGGGGGCCATCAGTATGAAATTAAGACAATGACATTAGTCATTTTAGTAAAACTTGTCTAAACTGCAGTCTAGATAAACTCCTGTAAGAGTGGTGATCAGGGGAGTCATTTGGCTGAGTGGTTAGCGAATCGGCCTAGTAATCAGAAGGTTGCTGGTTCGATTCCAGAATGTGCCAAATGACGTTGTGTCCTTGGGAAAGGCACTTCACCCTACTTGTCTTGGGGGAATGACTTGCTGGGAGAAGGGGATCAGGGGGTTGGGAAAGAGAATGCTTGTGAGAGAGTGAGTCTGCCTCTCCATCTGCTCTACATGCCACCCCACTACCATAACCTTCGTTGGATTACTCTGCTTTTGACCAGCCCGCCTTTTCCAGTGTCATACTCTTGGGTCGAATAGTCAGCCCTAAATACCAACCACTAAATATATTGTGCCTGACCTGACCACATACCCTGTTTTACATTTATAGTTTTTAAAATATGATTCAGCTTGTCTTGGTTTATTATGGTTGTATGTACATTACTATACCTGTATATATGTGTGTTTGTGTGTGAGGGGATGCTCCTGGGAAATGTTTACAATCACACATCCCACGAACACACAGTAAGCAATCGCACACACACACACACACAACTCACGTGCACAGATACCTGCACTCTGTAACCAGGATGGCGCCATATTATTTATTAGGCTGATTGTACTGAATCAAAGCAAATTAAATATAACTTTATTTATATATCGCAGTTCATACCAGAAGGCAACAATGACTCTTTGACACAAATTTTACAGAGGATTTTTCTGGTTGGAATGTTTTTTAAGAGCGAGCCAATGACAAAAAGGCAATTGGACAGTTGCGTGTCTGTCTTATGATCTGGGATGTGCCGATGACTCTTGACAACTGTGTACTATAAAATGTTGTGCTGTCTGTAAGTTCTTTTGAGTTCGTTGGGCATCAGCTTCAGAATTGCTGGTGTCCTACTAGATTATTCAGTTCCTGTCTAATGTACTAGACGGAGCTGTTTAGCTAAGGGATGTTCTTGGAGGTTCATTGGCCATCAGCTTGAGGAGCGCTGGTGTCTGCTGGATTCTTTGGAGCTATAATGCACACACATTTGTTACAGGGAAACTTTCACAATCATATTTCTCTTGTGCATTCCATCAACACACACTAGCTCACACTCACTTCACACACAAGCACACATACACACTTCACCTCACTCATGAGCATGCATACAGTAGGGTTTGATTGTCCACTCTGCAGAGCAGTGAAGTTCGATACATAAAAGGTTAACTATTGATACCTCATAGTTTAAATACCTGAACGTTTCATTTCCTACTTCCTAACAAAAGGATACAATAAAATAAATGGTTTCTGTGATCTGTGTTCTGATCATTTCTGAGTTCTGATCATCTTTGATAACTATAGTCTCCAAAAGAAGGCATTGACCCACGTGCAATCTATTGAGTAGCCGAACAAAAGCACACTTTTTAGAGTGAAGGGAATGTGAGATGAGAAACTAAGAAAACACAAACTGAAAACTATATTTGTGTTAATCAGATACGTGTCCAGGGCTCTCAAGCGTTATACGTTTTGAATGTCGACTTTTAAGGGTTTTGTTTTGAGAAGAACACCAGTTATTCACACAAACAACTGACATTCTTCTCCTCTTCAGACAAAATGTTCAGTTGTCTCCCCTCCTTTTAGTTGCGATATTAAGACGAAAGCCTTCGAGTGGTTTGTGTGCGCATCTGGAGGCACAACACGGGCCTGTGGCAGGGGTTGTTTGATTGAGACGAAGGATGCAGTTCTGGGAACAGAGCTGACAGGAAATGTAAAATGGGTGGAGAGGTTTATCGGTGGCTCACAGACATAAACACACACTTTTGAGATCACATAGAGAAAAACGTTGTTCCCTTTTGAATGCTGACAACTCATGCTCAGCTGATCTGCTGCTGCCTGCTGCCCTAGCAAATGTTGGCTAATATTAACCTCTAAACCACAGACGGAGGAACATAAGCTCTGTCACTGCAACAGCTAATGGATTTTTCTTGTTTTGTTGTGCCGCCTATTCAAATAGAGATGTTGTATGTGTTGATGAGTCCATCAACAAGTGTGTGGGGGGGGGTTACCCAATCATTGGGTATATGAATGTACAGGATGAGTCACAAAAACCACTGCCTTTTCAATCCCTACCTCCATCTAGCTGTTCTCTCACAGGAAGGTGAGATGGATGGGACCTCATGTGTGACAATCCTGCTATTACACAGACAAAAACTGCTGATATTAACTCTGTATGCTCAAACCACATCCTGCATGACAGAAAATTGTACTCTACATAAAAAATTATCTCTTGTGCTGAATTTGCGGTTTGGTACATTAGTCTTATAAGATGGTAAACTGGTGATAAGCTAAGCCAGCAGTGTTGCAGAAGTAAACCACTATGAGTCTGATAAGAGCCGTAAGAGGTCTGCTTTACTGTGAGTTAGATACAAATGCTATGCCACCTTTTAATTTGCGTATTTATCTGTACTAAGTTGGACTAACTGCTATCAATCAGATCCACAATCAAATACGGTCTGGCCACTTGAAGGCCAGATAGGCAAAATACAGATGTTGACCTTATCTGTATTTTATGTCTGCATTCTACCCAATGCACTTTGTAAATATTATTGTGCCACAGCTTCATAACTGTCTCGGATGTAGTCATGTGACGAGACAGAAGGGAAACTGCCGTCAGAGCTGACAACGTCACCCTGTGTGGGAGGGGGATGGGGGTTGAAAAAGGAGAATAGTAGGGAAGAGCAAGAAGGTCACAATAAGAGTCCAAAGATTTTAGAGAACACATGAAGAAGGAAAGAAAAGTTTAGGAAGATCAAAGGGACTGGCGGGAAAAGGCTGCTAAATTCGATCACTCCAGATGTTTTAACAAATGGAGAATGAAAGAATAGTCAAGGGCTTCAGGGCTATGGTTTCTAGAGTTTAGGGAAGGTGTGAGGCCTTCAGGTTTACATTGATGATTCCAGGCTACAGGATTGAAAGTTCAGGATTTTTTGTTTAGTTTGTAGGAATGTTCCGGATCTACTGAAAAGATGAGGAACAAGTGGATACTAGGAGCTGTGCTGTATTTCCTGGCCGTGACCGAAACATGGAGTCTTGTGGAAGGTCTGTTAACCTAAAAAAGTATTTATTTAACTGCTTTCATAGTGTACAGATGACTGTATAGTCTGTTAGTTTGAGGTCAATTCAAGGTTCCACACATTCAGATGGATAACAAATATCTCAGATACAAGTGCCCAAGTTTGTTTTACGACAATCATGTTTGTGTCAAGTCAAGTATTCTTTCTATCTCCTTAGGTCAGGAATGTATTTCTTGCAGTCCCCACACACCACTTTGTGACATTCTGTTCTTATATGATACATGGTTTATGTTATTTTTCACATTCTGTGCCATTCTGAAGATCTGACTAATCTTGCAGAGTTCAGTTCGGAAGGAGGGGCAGAGACTGACCTAAATTCAGTTTAGAATTTGAATTCTCAGATGTTTCTTTACTCTTTCCTTTGTGGAAATGATCATTTCACAAAGATCTACGAAAGCAATATAGGAGTGCTTTCCTATTTGGGGGGATTCAAAGAGTTGAGAGTTTTAATGTGTGGGTCCTGTGGGTTTCCCAGTCGACCACAGGGGTTTGTTACTGTTGTTGAGCTTAAACAAGCAAGAATAGAAATGAAAGAAGGAAAGTCTGTAACCCTGACATTTCCTCTTTAGTGGGTAGAATGATATAACTCAACCTTCCATGAGATACTACACACAGTTTACCATAACCGGACAAAAATCTGCTGAAGGAAGCAAGAGCAAAAAATATAACAAATGTTTTGTGATCAATGGAACTGCTTTTCTTTGTGTGGTGTTTGACGTTATTCTCTCCTTGCTACATAAAGATATACAGTATAAGATGTAAAAAACTACAAACATGACAACAATGATACAATGTTGGGTTTATTTACATCAGGGGTGTCGAACTCCGGTCCTCGAGGGCCGCTGTCCTGCATGTTTTAGATGTTTCCCTGCTCCAACACACCTGATTCAATTAAAAGGGTTGTTATAACGACCATTCATTCGAATCAGGTGAGCTGGATCAGGGAAACATCTAAAACATGCAGGACAGCGGCCCTCGAGGACCGGAGCTCGACACCCCTGATTTACATGATGCAAAAACACCACACAAAAGTGATAACATCGTAATTAACTTCACAGTTAAATACTGAATTTCACATGAAACTAAGTATCGTACAAATCTATGTTCTTTGTAAACATCCAGTTTTACACTTCTTTTCACAAAGTCTTTTTGACCCTAATTTAACTTCAATGTTATTTCCAGAAATAGACCAAATACCAAATGAACAGCTACAGTGAATGTTCACCTAACCCCCTCTGTAACCAGCACTTTGATGATTTTCAGTTTGTCATTTTAAGATAAGAACTAGGATAGGGCTGATTTAATCAACCTTCAAACTACATGAATCTCCAGTAAGACGATTAGAAAATAATCCAACTGAATGTTGATAACGTTATGCAGCTAACTTGCACCCCCCCCCCCTTTCACTGTCCCTCAGGAAACAACCCCAATAGCGCTAACTATCGCTCCACCACTTCCTCCACCTCCAACATGCAAGGAGTGTCCAAACTCCATGGTAAATATCTCTACTATTATTATTAGTATTCCAACCCTTGTTTTTGTGGTAAAATGTGGCCTATATGGATGGAATGTACAGGATTAGAGCGTAGTGTTTGGTAATTTCTAAATTGCTACAACTACTATTTTGTAAACTACTGCTGTCCTGACAAATAAAGCTACTGCTCACAACGACCTACCAACAGGATGTGCGCATGTGCAGTGCCTTTTGGAGCATTTTGGTGCCTTTTGGAGCATTTTGGAATCTGTGTGTGTGTATCTGCGTATTAAAATGGGTTTAGTTTTCCATGACTATCTAGAGTCCCGGGCACTGTAAGGTGTAACTGTACTGTGTAAAGTTCATATTTTGCAGGTGTGCTCTTTCTAAACCAATGGAGTGCAGTGTCGCGATTGACGTTGTTTGGATAAGCAGTTCAACATAAAAAATAGTTTGCCACCAGTTTGGTTGACTGAGCTGCACTAAGCTCCCGTGAGCCGAAACAATATGTGCACTGTGCATTATCTACAGTTCAAGAAATCTGTATTTGTGTGTTTCACTGGCATCTTAATCATCGACTGCATCATGGGCACTATGCGCTAGTGCCCATAATTTTTAACTACACAGCATTTTCATGGTGGAAAGAATGGTCTCTTGCAGGTAAATTAAATTTTATTTATAATACATAAAATGTTGTCACTACAATTTGCTAGAAAAAACTAATCTTTTTTTCAGTTGTTCAGCATAGCTTTTTTTTTGCAAACTAGCTGTTTGGGTGCATGACAATAACTTTTTTTCATGGTTTTCTTCCCTTTTTCAAATGTTCTTGAAAACAAGAATTCTGTTTCAGTCTTACTATGTTGGTGTACTGTGAAATCAATTATGATGGATGTTGTTATTAATAAATGTTGTATTGGACAGTATTACAGAAAATGCTGTTCCACCATTATGTTGTATTTCTTAATTCTGTAATGTTGCCTGGTTGTTTAATCATAAACATTTTCATTTCAGATCAGCTGACCTGCAGTCTATATAATAAAATCTACTGATGATGGCCAAAACTCGAACACCTGCGAGTATGGTAAAACCCTGTACAACACAACCAATGTTGACCTTGGTTGACAACAGAGTTTTTTTTATAGCTATGGAGTTCTTATTTTAAAATTAGACTACCTATTTAGAAATAATTCATATGTCTGGTGTATGATACCATTAGTGTTTACTTTAACTGGAGTTGTGCCTTATTTTCATATACCTTCTGGATCAATTTTTGATGTGAAGACTGATCCTGTATCTATGCACGCTGCCAGACTACACATTGCCTGCGAGCTCATTCTGAATGCTTCTAGATATGGAAGATAATATCGACTTAAGTATTCAAGTCCACTGTTATATGTAATGTGTCTTGCATGAAATTGACAATATGATCGGAATTTCTGTCTAAATGGTTGATTATATAAAATATTTTGAACCGCACTCTGTTCTTTCTTCTATTGAGAAATGTGTGACCACTAGTATTCTCCTCTGGTGATTGCAACATTTGACGTCTGGGCAGATCACAATCTATTATCATCTATCAGTACATCATTTATTTGATATTTCCTACCCAGTGGTGGTTCTAGACACTTTTTTTTTCAGTCAGCTCAGGGGGGACACAGGGGGGGCCAGGGACATTTTTACAGGGGCCCTGGCCCCTGTAGACCCCCGTGTAGAACCGCCCCTGTTCCTACCTGACATAATGAGCTACCCTACTCTTAACAACATATAGAGGTGGTAGTCCATTCCCTACCTGACAGAATGAACTACTCTACTCTTCACAACATTTATAGACGTAGTCATCCATTTCGATAGATATTTTCCTACCTGACATAATGAGCTACTCTGCTCTTAACCACATGTTTATTTGTGATCTGACAGAATTAAGTTATATACTTTCCCCACAGTAGGTAAGGTCATTATGTGTCAGAAGAAAGGCTTTGAACCGGTTCAAGGAACAAAAATGAAACCAAAAACGTTTATTTGTGATAATGGTAACCAGTAAAAAAAATGTTTTTGTTCTTTTATTTTGTACAACAAATAAAAACATGTTCTGCTGGATAGGCCACGATGTATAGAGAAGTTCTTTGAAATAGATAGCCAGCACAGAAAAGCCTAAATGTTTTCCCAAGTTTAGCCTACAAGTGTTGCTTTGTGGGTCACACCCAGTTCTGTCATTGACCACAATTGCGAATCAGTCAAATGACCGGGAACCCACAGTAAATTTAGGCCAAAGACAGATTGGAACAGCACTCCTAGTCTGTGATACAATGCGGTTTTGTAATGTTTTGTGACATCGATAGAGGGTACAACTGTACCCTCTCTAGTGCCCTTTTCGGTTCTTGGGTCACTTTGTTGTTTGTCCATGGTTTTTATCTACACTGTAGCTGAGTACTTGTACCTACATGGCAAACTCAGCACTCTCTTGCTAAATCACATGAGAAGCCTAGAAATGTATTTATGTGTGTATCTCTCAGTGTTTGTACTCACAAAAATGAAATTCTGTATTTTTCAGTCTACAGAAGTGAACATTTCCGGGTAGGGAGTAATATAACTTTGCAGTGCAGCAACAAGACATGGAATGAAATGATCTACACCATCTGGAAGATACCCACCCATGAAAAACTGTGTCAAATATCATCCACTGAAGATGGCCAAAACATGAACACCTGCAACGATGGCAAAGCCCTGTGCAATACAACCAATGGAGAGTCCTATCTGTGCATCCCAGAGTTCTCTGAGAGAGATGAAGGCTCCTACTTTTGTGAAACAGTTCATAAGGGAGGGAGCTATGCTGCAAAGATTGATGTGTTGGTAACAGGTAAGACATTATTCACAACCACTGGTACCTACTACCTACAATTCTCAAAACAATGCAGGGAATCCACGTTATGGATTTTTTCAAACTGCTTTTCATTGTCAATACCAATAAGACAACAAATATATATATTTTTTCAAATAATCTTTGGTATTTTTATAAGTAGTAACTCTGCTCCCAAATTTCCACCCCATGGTAGTGCTATGACTCATCGATTTTTCTTTTAACATGTATTGCAGATGCTATTACAAAGTACATACTTTTGCATGCAGTATGCTAACAATTGGGACATACTACTTCACCATAACATTGTTCCTTGTACCTTGAAACTTGAACTACATCCGTCACAGTTTCAAAATGTAAACATTGTTGAAAAAATGGTTGGTGCTAAATGTTTTACTGCGGACCTGACCTTACTATTGAGACCCAGAGAAAGTTAACACTGCATGGCTTTACCTATCCATGTGCAGCAGTTGGATGTTGTGAGCACGACAACAGCATGCTGCGCTTGTAAAATCAACGAAAGTTAAATTGGCTTCATAACTTAGCTTCATATCAGCTACAACTAAATTTCCCATTATCTGCCAATAACTTGTCTATCCAAAATGTATTGTGCATCCCTACAGAAATGTACTAGACTTAACAGTAACATACTGAGATGGTGTGACAAGTGTCAGATTCATCTTCTTGATTTCTTTCTGTGCAGCTCCTCCAATCGTTTCTGCCTGGATAGAGAAAGAGGGCAGCAGGTATACGGCTGTCTGTGAGGCTGTCAGAGGCAAACCTGCTGCTTCCATCACCTGGAGGACCACATGGAACTCCTCCTCAGCTTTGATCACAACTAACTTCACGGATGGATTGCATTCTGTGCGCAGTCGCTTGGTACTACCTGAGGGCGTTGCCATGACAAACCTTAGCTGTGTTGTCAGTCATCCTTCCTGGACAGATGAGCAGACACATGATCCGAATATCGCAACAAAAGATTATTTTTCTGGTATGAGTTGACTGTCAGTTAAACTGTAAAACTATTAGGCCACTAAATCACTTTTTTTGAAAGGGGTTCAGATAGTAATTGTGTTGCCTTGTTCTTGTATGGTGTGTTGTGTGCAGTTGGGAGGGATTGTGTAATCACCCACCCTAAATATATATCAGCATCATGAATAAGTATCAGGTCTACTTCATGTATTTATGTCGCCCTCTCAGATTCCCCCAAATCTCAGATCATCGTCATCTCTGTGGTAACCATCAGTATAGTCATGGCAGTTTTTGGCAGCATATACTTCACTCTGAGGAACCTTCACACAATCAGGTAGGATTGATGCAATCATTCATTTAAAAGTCGCATGTAGTTATATGGTTCTGAAGTCAGTTTTGTGTCATGCCGCATGCTCTTATGAGTTTTCCCTTTGGTACTTGTTTAGTTTTTCACAATGTCTGCTTCATGTTTTGGCTGCTTGCAGTGTTTGGGACCACCTCGTTGTTATGATCAGTTACCTATGCTCTTTTGTGAAACTCTCTCTTGGAAGTCGCTTTGGATAAAAGCGTCTGCTAAACGCATAAATGTAAATGTAATGTAAATGTCCATTTGGATTTCAAGGAATTGCTTTGTGTCCAACACCACACCGGTGGAGTCAAAATGTTCACCGGTATGTAGAGAACCCTGCAGTTGCACACTTTGAAATGATCCCTATATATGACCTATCACAACTTCTTACATGATAGGGTTATGACAATGTATGAACACCATTGGTACTGATGGGGGTTATGGACATATACTGTAACGCTGTTGGTAATGATGGAATGATGGAGTTAAGACAGTGAATTCAGAATATTGTCATTGGGAAAATGTGACAGAGGGTGTCTGTATTTTTCAGGTTGATGAGGTGGAAGAAGTTGAGCCATACGCTAGCTATGTGCAGCGTGTAAACACCATCTACAACTCTTCTGACGACTTCTTTAAATAAAACACACATACATACACACACATGCTTAACCATACACTCCCCTTAGATTTTGGAAGCTTATGAAACTATAATTGAATATAAAAAAAAAACAAGGAGAGCATCATAGACTTGCTGATAAATGTATTTTGATCAGAGTGGAAAAGTAGTTTACAGCCTGAGAACTGAGAAAGTGAGCCCAACTGTTCTGTTCCTCCTGAGAACCCTGGACTCGAGTGTGTGAAACTACCGGTGCTATGCTGAGGGTGTGTGGGATGTTTTCAGACAAATGTACGTGTCTGGTGCTAAAATATTCTAACACTCATTTTTGACTGATGACTGAGACCTTGTAATGATCAAGATATTCCTTCACAACCGGAAGTGCACAGATGTTGAATTCACGTTATCTGTAAACATTAACACGCATACAGTATTTAACATACTATGTATACTATACAAATAAATGTTATAAATATAACAGATTAGGTCAAAATTGTGTGTCTACACCAAAAAGCAGGATTGATAACAATCATATACCTGTGAAACATAACATTTGCCAAACACAGTCACCAACAATGATATGCTAGCTAGCAATTGTATGGTCCACAACAGAATAACTAACTATTTTGCATTAGGCTTAACGGATAGGTAACTGAAAGCATACACAATTATGCTTACCTCCAAAATTACCAGCCCAGCCTGTTTGGCAATGTTGTGGATGATGTAACATGGGCACCCATGGATGTAAATTTTACTAATTTTGGATGGGATGTATCAAACTGTATATATCTTTCCTTGATTGGTATATGTGTGTTTTATCACCCAGTATTTTTACATTTTTAAATTCACATGGAAAAAGCTACTTCTTTTAAATTGCTGCCAGCTTCCCAATCAGCCATTTCCCCCCCTGCTTTCAAGGCTGCAATTCTCTTGTCTCTCAGCAGATGTCGCAGGGGTTCCTTTGCACAAGTTTGCATCAACTCCTGTGAATAGTTTACATGTATATTTAATAGCATGGCAAATTAATTCAATCGATAACAAGGCAAATTAATTCAATCGATAACAAGGCAAATATGTAACATGACCTACTTTACCATGACTATTATAAATGGAAAAGAGAGAAAAAATAAGAGAGCCAGGAGAAACGGAAGAAAAAGAAGGAGCTGAGTGTCAGTTTCCTTAATATTTACAGTGCCCAGTATCATTCCCCCTACCTGCTTTAGTGAATACTATGCAGTCAGTATGTTTAATGATTACAGTTTAATAGATATTTAGACATAAGACAATAGAGGGCAGGTACAGATGGTTACAAAACTGAACTATACAATACAACAATAAGACACCATAATACACAAATTCATAACATAATTAAAATGTCTCAAGTTTAGCCATAGGCAAAACCTTCCTTTGGCACGTCTGTAGGCTTTAGCCCCACCACCAACTGTAAGTGACGTGGAGGCTGTGGGGAAACCGTCAGACCAGCAAAAGGGCAGTCGATCTTATGGTTCAAGACGCTTCTAAATAATAACAATGGCACTTACAGTTGACTTGGGCAGATCTAGTAGGACAGAAATACAATTTGAGAGATTATGAAGCTCAGCTGGAGATGAACAATGCATCCTGGATTGGTTCGTTGAGGGAGGGTTGTGTCGCTGAATTGGCTTTTAACCAACCAACCTGGAGGCCTCAACAGAGATACATGCTGACCTCTAGTGGAGAAATAGTATTCTGTCAATGTTCATTCCCTCTTGTAGTTTTTTTCTCCAACTGACAGTGCTCGGAGGTCAGCCTCAGACCTACTTGCTACAACCTACTTGCAGGTGTCATAGAGGCCCTGTTTGTGCTGGAGACTGGGACGTTGTGCTAAGCTAACTCTTATCAAAACTCTTTCAAGGAAGACCTCTATTTAATTGGAGATTTGAAATGTAGCCTCCAACAAGTGGAGTCTGTTCACCTATGTGGATGTGCTGAAGCTTTCTCTTGGCTTTGTCGGAAATCACAGTTACTGTGTTTGTAATTAGTGGCAAAACCGTCATAAAAAAACAAAGCCAACCAAAAAAACAAGGACACACACATTCATGTTTCTTCTTGAGGAAATACTATGTAGTTATAGAGAATAATATATAATAACAGTAACAATATTTCAACAAAAGCTTCATTTAATTGGAATTCAGAGATGTAAATGTAATCCCTCAAAATGGCTCTTTCTTTTCCTGTAATTACCACACAGGGCACACACTCAGCGCCTACACCCATAGCTGGCCTCACTGCATTATCTCTGAAACCCGGTGCACACTGGTATCTGTGTGTGTTGTCCTTAGAAGACAAAGCCCTTCAGAGGACATGCACAAGGAGAGAGTCAGGAGTGAAAGCTGGGATGAGGAGGCAGTATATGAGGCATGACTGCTTCCAGACTGAGGTCACTCAGTGACCATGTGACCTTATCCCCCTTGAATTCCATCCCCATCACTATGATATCCCTGATGAAAAAAAGCAGTAGTACACTTTACTGTGCACTGCTGAAGTTTGGACAATGGAGTGATCTGATTTGCTCAGAAGTAAACATTACTAGCTTTATTTTGGTACCATAATCCACTCAACATGTCAAGCCTACACACACACGCTCAGCTCACAATCAAACAAAGAGCTGTGTGTGTACGTGTGTGTGCCGGAGGGGGGGGGGGGAGAGGGGGCATTTATATACTTGAACTCAAAGATCAACGGGGACATTTGCAACTGTGTGTGTGTTTGTGTGTGAGAGACACCTTGAGAGAGCGCGATATAGAGGTAGATTGAAGGGAGAGTGTGTTTGATCTCCCAAACAATTCCTCTAGCCCCGACAAAGGATTACACACCATTTGAACAAAGTGCAAATGTGCATTATTTCTTCACCAAAGCCAGATGATGGGAGAGGAATTTTACTTTGACACAGCCAATTCAGTCGGATCAACCTTGATGCAGTCCTCAAGCAAGATCACACGCTCAAAACAAAAACAATTTGAGGTCAATGGTTTTTTTCTGTCTCAAGCAGAATAGTTTTTAAATATCGTAAAGAATTGTAAGCTTTCTCAGTCATTTATTGATATTTATCAAGCAACAGCATTTATCTTCATATGGGGGCTTTAACCATGGGTATCAATGAGCTATTCAGTGTGTCAGCACGCTTAGGAAAACAGGACACACATGGAAACCACGGTCCCTCCACACACATATTGAATGCTTTAGACACATCAAAAATGACATTGACAGGGAAATACACAGTTTCTCATACTAATAAACATGAGCTTGTGGTGTGTGTATACCACACATCTACAAATAGATATTACACCATGCACATGAAGCATGAGTCAAACGTGAAAAATGAATGGATAATATACTAAAAAACATAAAATTGTATAGTAACTGTCTAGACACTCGCAGACACACACAACTAAGCGTTTACAATTGGCAACTAGCTGGCCAGACACATTTATAATCCATTCCACCCTTGGCGCCTGTAGGACGTGACCATAGCGTCAGTTTCAGAGAATCTGATCAAACCATCTGACCATGGAATCTAACCAAATTCTCATGCACACACTCAGTTATTAGCTCCCCTCGAAACACAAATGATATCTAGTGTATGATATTGCAAGATATTTACACCGGACAAAAACTGTAACCCCAAAACTCCTCAGTTAAAAAATAATTCTAACCAGGGTATAAAAATTAAAAGGTGTATTGAAATATTAAAGTCTACAAGTATCATTATGGACTAGCTGGGGATTGAGAGTAATTCTGTCATTTAGGAGTAGAGGTAAACGGAGGGTATCATTGATGTTTGGGTCTGTCAAGCGCTCCAGTGATGTTGGTCTTGATTGTAGTGTAGTGTGCTGTATATGTCTTCTGATGTGATGTCATCCTCTCCCTTTCCTGTCTTTTTCCCCACAGTTGATAAAGCTGAAGTTGATTGGTTCGTGTAATCCCCCTCTCTACCTATTTCAAACGTTGTCTCAAATGACAACTCAGTCTGAGAGAGAGAGAGACAGAGAGAGAGAGAGAGAGAGAGAGAGAGAGAGAGAGAGAGAGAGAGAGAGAAAGAGAGAGAGAGAGAAAGGGAGGAAAATCCCAACATTCAGAGACCAGGTTAGATTGAGGTCAGAGCTAATTTACTGGGTAATTCAGTGGTCCAGAAAACCATAGAATGCATCAAGTTCAGGCATTTTAATCAGGTTTCCACCCAAAATCTAAAATGGTCTGCCAAACTGCATGAAACAACGCCAGAGAACGAATAGCCCTGATACTGTGCTCTGGGAGGTGTAAGGGTCAAAACACAGCCGTTCAGAATTAGAATGAAATGCATAAGTTAAAGTTATGCTTTTTAATAGTTATTTCTGTGTCTGTCCATCCATACATTACATGTATCTGTCTGTATGGCTGTGACACTGGTTCAGCTAGCTAAACCATTAAGCCATTGTCTTCACGCTATAGGTATTACCTTCCCCTACACATGCATGCAGACACACACATGCAAGCTGAAGCAGCATCCTATTCTCTTGGCCCTCCTTAGGATGGATCTCCATCTATAAATGAGTTTATAGCACAAAAAGCAGGGAAACAATATCAGCTTTGTATAACAAGAGTCCTAAAGAAGCACTGACGCAATCCAGCTGTAGAAAATTATGGCCTTGACAACCAATTACGTTCTCAGAATAGCCAGGTCAGCAAGGTAAAATTAATCACATACTATGTTTCTCCTGTCCTCCTCTGAACAAGGGAGAGTGTAAAAAGTATGTATACAATTTCTGAAGGATGTTAAAGGCAGGTAGTTTTACAAAACTAGCTATTTTGGCTTGAGTTTGAAAGTACCCAAGCCAAAACAACACACCCCCTCCCTTCAAAGCCACTCCCCCAAAACCAATGAACGCTGTCCCTGACTACTGCAATGAGTGCACAGACAGGTAGGAGACAGGCAAGTAGCTCCTCCATTCATTGCATTTGGTCCGAATGCAATGATAGGTTGTGTTTGTTACAGTCCGGCTATGTACACAGACATTGGATTTATTTTATTTTACTGTCAGAGCATTTGATTTATTGATTACTATCAGAATGTGACGTTTATTTCAGCAATAATGACAAAAGTGTTTCTCAAAACATTACCTACCCTGCCTTTAAGCTCATGTGTTTCTATGTTTTCTGTAGACATGCATGTGTCGGTCAGCACATCAGATAGCCAGTCAGTTAGTCAGCCGGTCAGTCAGCCAGTCACTCACCCTCTTTGCGTAGGAAACACTTCCAGAGGCAGAAGCAGAGGCTCATAACCAGCAGAGCTGCAACTGTTGTAACTGAGATAAGGATAGTGAGAGCTGTCCCAACTAGAGAGAGAGAAAGAGAACAAATAGTTTAGGCACTTGTTGTTCTTGGATGTAATTTATTTAGCCTAAGAATTATAAGCTGCTTCAACATAGAGTACCTTGTTTTAACCATGTGTAATTCATTGTAATTTATCAGAAGTTTAGAACATTTCGGATTTGCTGTGAAACAATCTCTCTCACTGTGTGCATGTGTGTATGTGTGCGTGTGTCCACAATAGGCCTCTGTATGAGAATTGTTGTAGTCTTGGCTAGTCTCAAACCAAGACTACAGCATGTATCAATCTATTGTGATCTAAGTGTTATAAAGTTTAGGCTTTTTACTGGCTGCATCGGACTACTTATTCCAGAAACAGGTCAGTTTAAGACAATCTGAGGCCGAGGCCAGTTGAGATATGGTTCCTCCCAAACTCTTCCCTTATGTGTGTGAGCGTGTGTGTGAAACCCCTAGCTTGAACTCACTCTTGGTATTCATAGATACAGCGATAGGAGACTCTAAGCCCTTATGATGGACCAGGCATTTGATGGAGACGTCCTTCAGGAGCCCTGTTCGGACGGTGAGAGTGCTGATGACCAGGGTTGTCCCGTCCCCTTGGGCCAGTTGGGAGGTCACAGGCGGCCCGATGGTGCGGTTGTCTCTCTCCACGTTCCATACAATCTCTGCAGGAGGGCGGGATTGGGAGGTGCAGTTGGCCTCGATCACCCCTGGAGACACTGTCTTGTAGCTCACATGGGGCTTGGGCAGCACTGGGGAACCACACACACACACACACAGTTAAACATTATATACAGCACAGATATATACACACTCTGCACTAAATCTCACTTACAGTGTAACTGAATAGTTGAAACAACAGTCTTTGCACTGTGGATATCTAAGGCAGGATTATGCCATGGCTCCACTTTGTCTCAAGATTCTAGTTCTTGTAGCTACAACCCGGTGTGAAGGCATACACCACAAGGCCTCAGTCTGAGGAATGTTGCTTCTTGCATAGTTGGGATCCATATGCAAAGCCTTGCCTCTGTTTTCAATTCTCTGTCCTCAGAGCAGGGGGAGGAATGTTGTTCAATGGAATTGAGAATATTTGAGTTGGCTAGCAGAAAGAGGGCAGATCTGTCCAAAAATCTGCTCTGTATCCCACTATCTACAATCTTCAGCTCTTTTTTGTAGAGAACTGTCCTCTATAAACGTCTGATCTCCTGTTCCAGAGAACCATCAGTACCTTAGTGAACCTCCACCGTCAAGCCATCTGGTTTAGAACTATGGCAGATGAAGGAGCACTTTTGACAACTGAGGACAGATGAACTACTGTACTACTGCCTGACACACCCACGCTCTCTAAGCCCCATGGTTCCTCTCCAGGCCGAGGCCTGAAAAAGGGAGGATAAGGATGAGAATATAATATAATCTGTTTGGCTAGAGGAACAGCTTACCCTTCAGACCAACACAGTGTTGTGGTGGGAATCCAGCATTGATACAGGAAAGAGGGGGGGAGGTGACTGAGAGCAAGAAACAAGTAAGAGGGAAGAGAGAGGGAGTCCGCGTGCCGAGCAAGAGAGAGCGAGAGAGAGCGAGAGACAGAGAGAGGGAGAAAGAGAGACGCAGTCGAAGAGAGAGAGAGAGAGCAAAGAGGGAAGCACTGTCTACGGCCAACAGTGACACAGTCAGCCTGGTGCCATTCTCTCCCTCAACCCTTCGCTCACCCCACCATTCCATCTCTTTCTCCCTGCTCACCAATGAGCCCTTTCTCTTGCAGAACTGTCAGCCTGAGTTTCATGTTCTAGTTAATTACACATAACACCAGCAAACACATCACACCCAAACCCATGCCACCAAACACAGACATGCTGCTGTCCTCTTTTTAAATATCAAATATCAGATATATACTCCAACTATTCCAGTCCTAGCCATGATCCGGTCATAGCTCTACTAAATTGCTGTCCTGCTCCTCCTCCTCCCAGCTCCTCAGAGAAGACTGCAGGTGTCTCCCCTCAGGCCCCAGCCATATCTGTCAGCTTCAGAACAAGGAGATCCCAGACACATTTTCTTCCTCCTCCTCTTTTCTGTCCCAGAGCAGCCTGTGCATGGGACCCCAGGCCCCAGCCCAGCCATGACATACAGTCACTCAGGGAGCATGATACACTCGAGCGCTGCACTGCCATCAATTACACTGATCCTGGATCCCCAGGTGCTGCACTTGAATCTGACTATCTTTTGCATTACTGCAATGTGTTTGCAATTTTGTAACTATTTGAGCTATATAATAATGTACTATATTTTGTCACCATGTTTATGTACTGTGTTACTTTTATGCCATGCATATTACAATTACATTTACATTTAGTCGTACATTTAGCAGACGCTCTTATCCAGAGCGACTTACAGTAAGTACAGGGACATTCCCCCCCGAGGCAAGTAGGGTGAAGTGCCTTGCCCAAGGAAACAACGTCATTTGGCACGGCGGGGAATCGATCGAACAACCTTCTGATTACTAGCCCGACTCCCTCACCGCTCAGCCATCTGTCTCCCACGATGTTCCTATCTCTCCGTCCTTACACCAATTTTGGGTTAGGGTTAGCCACAGCCCTGCTTTCGTTGCCAATGCTATTTGTTGTCTTATGACAATACGTCCAACTGAATAGAATGTGCATGTTGGACAATCATAATGACGCCTTTTAGCGCACGGCCAATCTGATACCAGATCAGGACCGCCTCCAACCCCCTGCCCCCACGGCTTCAATAAGGCCAAATATGCAGACAAACAAACTATCTTCTCTAAGCCATGAAGGGAAACATCCCACTGCTGTTACCTGATCCTACATGAGTATTGCAAGTACTATAGACAGGAATAACACTGCAGCTACATAGGCCTGTGAGAGTCATTATCCAGCATGGAGCCAGTGGACACACCCTCAGACTGGCTCTTAACTCGGCGCAGAAGGGAAACAGACGCCATTCACTGTTTAGTTATACAGCCCTTTTCCACGCTATAACATTTTTAGAGGTGAAGGAAGGAGGATAGTTGTTTACATACTAAAAAAACTGAACCCCAATGGCCAAAAACCATTACTAGACCACTCACAGTCATTATATTCATCCTCAATATGTTCATCGTCATTACCACTATCATTATCTTCATCATCAATGAATAATGTTCACCATCATCATCATCATCATCATCATCACAACCACTAATACCATCATCTCCATTATCATAATCATCCCCCCACCCATAGTTACCATAGACAGAGAGGCAGGAAGTTGCGGTCTTAGTACCCTCAGGGTAGGTGTGGTACTGGCAGGTATAGCAGCCCTCGTCCTGGGTGCTGACAGGCTGGAGGGTGAGCTGGCTGTTGGACAGGGAGGCGCTGAGCCAGACCCTGCCCTGGAAGGGGGGCTCGATCATTGGGTCGCTGCGCTTGGCGTAGGAGGCTATTTCACCTGAGTCCCCTTGCTCGACTGTCCTCTTCCACAGAACTTGCTGGACCTTTTCAGGCAGGCCATAGGAGCAAGAAAGCGACGCCTGTTTGCCACTCACTGCTGTCTTGTTACCCTCAGATGTGAGACGAGCTGGGGGAAAAGAGAAAGACAGGGGAAGAGAGTGAGGGGGAGAAAGGGAGAGGGAGGAATCTGAACGTTGGTACAAGGTGGGAACAGAACACGGAGATACACACAGATTAGCTGACATTAGCTCAAGTGTCTGAAACAGCTGCTTTCGCTTTACTGAACAATCCCTCTCTCCAACCTCAGTGGCTACACTGGGATCCATTCCTCTGCATTCCTTTTCTTTCCATAACCCCAAGATCCGAGCTCTAGGCGACTGTTCTCTCTCGCACACACGTGTACACACACACAGACACACGTGCTAACTCAAAGGTGGGAACAAAGTGTGGCACCAAAGAGAAAGACGAATGGCATCGGAGCAAATGATTTAGGACCATCAGCGAATCTAATTATAGATCTAATGTGAACACACTGGTCTAACTCGGCCTTGTCCTCTCTCTTTCTTTGGCCCTCTATATTACCTCCATCATTATCTACAGCATCGCCTCCATCAATAGCTGTCACCACAAGTACCATCTATCACCACCACAACTGCCTATCTCCGGCGTCATTATCTACAGTGTCACCCCCATCACCGCCCATCAATCAGCCGACACCGCCCTACCCCGCTTTGCTCCTGTCGATTGTGTCTTCATTGTGTAAAGAGAACCCTTGACCCCCCAGCCCCGGGCCAGACTGTATGTTCTCACAGGTGACGGTGAGGCAGGTGCGTCCCTCCTCGGATCCGACTGGATGCAGGTCAAAGATGCATGTGTAGCAGCCCTCATCCCTGAAGCCCACCCTGCGGATGGTGATGGCGGAGGAGTCCTTGGTGGAGCGGGCCAGCTGCACGTGCTGCTGCCCGCTCACGCTGTCAACCTGGCCCGGCTGATGGGAGAGCAGTGTTTGGTTCTTAACATCCAGCCAGCGGACCTGCCTCACAGCATCACCCCGGACCCCGGACACACTGCAGGTCAGGGTGAAGGGCTGCTCGACTGGTGCCTCCAACTGGGGTGGAGCTACCACCCTACCTGAGATATACAGAACAAAGATCAAATAAAACGTTATTAAACCCAAAGAAAATTATTGTGCCAGAAATTGCTGGAAGGTTACAACATTGCTCAGTAATAACAACAATGCGTAAGTATAATAAATTAAGTAATAATAAAAAAAGGTATATATATAAAACGTATATATATATAATAAATATAAAGTGTATAACGTGGTAAATGCTAAGGAAGTAAAGGATGAAGGTAATACTGCACAATACGTATCTCCAACGGTCTCTATTATTCACGCTTTTCATTTCTTTGGTTCAACACAGGTTTCACTTTTTGTATTGCGGACACGTACCCTGCAGTCTGGCCACCAGTAATAAGGACATACACAGCTGCAGGCATCTCTTCAAGTCGGCCTCACACATCATCGTCTCCATCAGAGAGGGCAGGTGTGGGGATGGGGTGAAAGGTCACACTAGTCAGACCGGTCAAAAACAGTAACTCACACAACAATAAACAATTAAAAACAGAGCTCAACTTACAGCAGAGGAAAGACAAGGATTGATGTGTAGCTGGAACATGATACCAGCCATATATCTTTGATTAAAAAAACTTACAGTGTGAACGGTGGTGTAGACTGTCTTCAGGTTGTTTATCAGGCCAGCTTCATCTTACACACGCGTATGTCTGTCTGTCACTCTCCTAGTGCAGATGATGAGAGACCACAATCAAAGATCTACCCCAACAATGAGATAATATAGTTAGTCTACCACACACCACCTTACCGTTTCCTATGAATCTACTGAGAACACTTTATTTTCACATTAGCTCTCTTTCATTTTTAAGATTATAGAATGAATTCAGCGAAAATCGTTTACTTTATCCCTCGACTTCACATCCAAAGCTTGCTTTCAATGTTAAACCATCTCTATAATTCAGTAATATAGGCTGGATCCTCGAACTATTCGGGTTTTTTACACGAAAACTTTTTTTTCTGAAAAATAAAACATATATCTTACTCGAAAACTTCAGGATGATGCGTGCTCTCTCGGTGAGTGTAGTGTTATATGGATTTGCAGTCTACAGTCTACTCACGGTCCGGTCCGGTCTACTTGTGATCTGTACTTAGTGAACGATTCGTTCATTTTGACCGAATCTTTAAAAATGACTCAGAGAGTGATTCGTTCATTTTCTCTCGGCAGCACATCGTGACATCATTTAGCAAGGCTCAATATATGAAAACAGATTCGTTCACCACTCGACTCGGGTCGGTCTTTCTTACATTTTTCACGGGACTTGCATGGGCTCGGTATAGCAACATAAACGATTCGTTCACAACTGGGGAGCGTTTCTTTTGACTAAGTTTTTTCCCTTTTCAGAAATTCCTCTCCAGCACAGTAGGTGGCGGTGCATGCACCTCGAATTTGGTTATGATCCACCAGTCAAACTCAAAGAAGAAAAAGAACATGACGTAGATGAATTATACTAGTCGAAAGTTGACAGCTCAGCAGCAGAATGAGAATCGGCTTCTTAAAATGATATTTTCAGCTAAATATCACCTATTTAACGTTTATACTGAATTTACCATTTGATCATGAACTGACATTCAATTTTAAAACTTGGAACAGAAGTCACCTGCTTGAATATAGACTAGGTGGTGGTTTATGATCAGACAACAGAATGTCGTTTGTCGTGGACTCAGTGATCATGTTCACCTCTCAGGTAGCTAGCTACACAGCTAGTCACTTAGGTCTCAACACACTTGTACATGTTTATTATTTGGAAATAAGTTAGCATCTTAAGGAGACGTGCGTGATTTAGGGTGCTGTAAGAAAAAAAAGGCTATTTAAAAGATTTTGCTCGTATACTGTAGCTAGAGCCAGCTAGCCAATAACTGATTGTCCTCTCTTGTTGTTGACAGGTGTTGTTCTTTGGCTTTGGGTGGCTTTTCTTCATGCGACAGCTGTTCAAGGATTATGAGGTGCGGGTTAGCAAAACTAATTAAATTCCTGTAGCTAAGTCTTTGTTGTAGCACTAAGTGTTTTATATGGATAGATCTGCATGATCCGCCTAATCACTTCCTGCCCTTTTGCGGATCTTGTTTTGATCCCAGGTGCGCCAGTATGTTGTCCAAGTTGTCTTCTCGATCACATTCGCTTTCTCCTGCACAATGTTCGAGCTCATCATCTTTGAAATACTGGGTGCCTTGTGCAGTAGGTAAGAAGTGGCTTCTTCTTGATTAACGTCTTCATTCACACTGACTTTATGTTACCCTCAGTGAAGTGTGTCTGCTGATAATGCAGAATATGGCATTGCATTGTGCCCAATGACTACAGTACACAATGCTCAACCAATGCAAAATGTATCCTCTTTATGCTGTTACTGACCATTTCTGTAACCCCCAGTTCCAGGTATTTCCACTGGAAGTTGAATTTATATGTAATCCTCCTTGTGCTGATCTTCGTAGTGCCTTTTTACATTGGCTACTTTGTCGTCAGCAACATACGCCTGTGTGAGTGGACTTGTTACTTACTTAATACTTATTAAGACTAAATCAGTTCCTTTTAATTATAATTAGCCACTTATAACAAACTCGCCAGGCTATTGAATTATGACAGCCCATCTAGCCTTCTACAAATTAAACTTGATTACTAGCCTGTGTTTTATACATTTAAGTTGTTGATCTAGATACATGGCTTTGAATACTGCACATAGTACCATAATATAGTACTTTCATGTGCTTTTGAATTCAGATGGGAGTTGTACATACTCTATTGTTAACTTTTTGGTCTATTCTCTTTTCATAACTTGACTTTGTTGTGAATGTTGCAGTGCAGAGACAGAAGCTGCTTTTTGCTTGTGTGGTCTGGTTCACCTTCATGTACTTCTTCTGGAAGTTGGGGGATCCTTTCCCCATCCTCAGCCCCAAACATGGTGAGTGGAGTGACACCAATGCATCTGTTCTTCTCCAGCCTCTTCCTTGTAACCTCAGCTGTCTGAACCACAGGAACGTGGCAAATTAAATTAGTAAGCAGACTTCTGGGTTGTAAAAATGTGGATGGCTTCCTGTTATTGCTGACTATTATATCAACAACCACAGAAAAGGCAAGATGCTGCATCACAGACATGTGCAGAACTACATGAATGCCTTTTTAAATCCTGGACTTTTTCTGTCGGGCTACATTGTTTTCCTCCAGGCATCCTGTCCATCGAGCAGCTGATTAGTCGTGTCGGAGTCATTGGGGTCACCCTCATGGCACTGCTGTCTGGCTTTGGTGCCGTCAACTGCCCTTACACCTACATGTCCTACTTCCTCAGGTGAACCCCCCTCAGAACTACAATTCCCACAATGCTCATACAAGTCCTTCCTCCAAGTGACACCACAAATTATTGCTACACTACCATGCCTCACTTTAAAGCTTAGTTTTACATGCTAAAATCTACTACATAGGTCTGTCCCATAAATAATTACAATAAATGATATGACAATGACAATATAAAAGCATAATAAAGCAAGCACACCCTTTCAAAGTGCAATGAACCAAACGAACACACAACAGACATCAACAAACAAAATAGACAACCAAAATTCTATCTCTGTGAAGACAACAGGCAATATGGAGGTCTACAAAACCACATACATCGTACAATAAGCCGATAATGTAATATTGTGACAAGTACACTATTCCCTTTGGGGAGCCCTATCTACACTACATGAGACCCTGCTTGCACTGATGTATACAGTCTAGAGGGTGAAGCCATAAGCATGTTCCAGATTGTCAGTTGTGGTAAGATGTAGTGATGTCTGGACTGTGCTCCCCCTGAAGGAATGTGACCGACAGTGACATTCTGGCGCTGGAGAGGAGACTGCTGCAGACTATGGACATGATTGTCAGCAAAAAGAAACGGTGAGACACTGGAGAAACGGCCTGAGATAGAGTACTCTTTTATTATGTGTGTGTGTGTGTATGCTCAAGTGTGCGTGAAAAATAAAGAATAATAATGTTTTTTTTGTGTATAGCATTGCCATGACACGGAGGCAGATGTACCAGCGAGGGGAGGACCAGAACAAACAGACAGGATTCTGGGGCATGATCAAGAGTGTCACCTCGTCACCATCAGGCAGTGAGAGTATCCTTTACACGTGTGAGATGTATCGTGCGTGAGTGTATCGCCTGTGAGTGTATTGCCTGTGAGTGTATCGCCTGTGAGTGTATCGCCTGTGAGTGTATCGCCTGTGAGTGTATCGCCTGTGAGTGTATTGCCTGTGAGTGTATCGCCTGTGAGTGTATCGCCTGTGAGTGTATCGCCTGTGAGTGTATCGCCTGTGAGTGTATCATGTGTGGGTGTATCGCCTGTGAGTGTATCGCCCGTGAGTGTATCGCCCGTGAGTGTATCGCCTGTGAGTGTATCGCCTGTGAGTGTATCGCCTGTGAGTGTATCGCCTGTGAGTGTATCGCCTGTGAGTGTATCGCCTGTGAGTGTATCGCCTGTGAGTGTATCGCCTGTGAGTGTATCGCCTGTGAGTGTATCGCCCGTGAGTGTATCATGTGTGGGTGTATCGTGTATGTGTTCCTTGACCTTCCAGACTTGTCTCTGATCCAGCAGGAGGTAGATGCTCTGGAGGAGCTGAGTAGACAGCTCTTCCTAGAGACAGTGGACCTGCAGTCCACCAAGGTAACACAAACACACACACACACACACACACACACTACAGGTATAGAATTAGATGCCTCCCATCAGGAGCCCATGTTTGAGCTGTCTTTCTCCATCTCTCCTCCTTTACAGGAGCGTATAGAATACTCCAAGACCTTCCAGGGAAAGTACTTTAACTTCCTGGGATACTTCTTTTCCATCTACTGCGTTTGGAAGATATTCATGGTGAGACTGGCACCACATGTAGGCAAAGTGTCTGTGGTACAGAGTCTGTAGACATCAAGACATTCACTCAGGTCTGACAGGATTACTAGCTACGTCTGTACTGCCTACTGAACCTACTTTCATACTTTCGTCCATCGTGGAACATGGAAACAGTCCAGTTCAAATCTATAGTGTTTAAATGTATGTATAGTATCAGATTTATTGACCCCAATCAGAACCACCTCAGGGTTTGTCTAGACAGTCACAGTGCCCACTCTCTGTCCCTCACAGGCCACCATCAACATTGTGTTTGACCGCGTGGGGAAGACGGATCCTGTGACCAGAGGAATCGAGATCACGGTCAACTACCTGGGCATCCAGTTTGATGTGAGCTCACACACTCATAGCCGTGCAGTGAGGATGTTATGCTCTGGTTTAATGCGTGCACATGTGTGACAACCGGCGAGTGTTATAAAAAGGGAATCCTTATCAGGGTATCGAAGTCTCTGCAGTAAAACCTCACCCAATCAGTGTTCAATCTCCTGACATGGTTAATGATTTGATAGACCTCTTACATCTCAGACATTCAGCTCTCTCTTAAATTGTTTATTTTGAATCTTTTATGAGCCTAAGTACGGTAATGCTATCCCTTGTTGTTTTTGTGTGTCTCTGTCTCTGTCTCTTGTTTTTGTGTGTTTTGTTAACTCTGTATGCAAACTCCTCTTATCTACTTAAGGTAAAGTTTTGGTCCCAGCATATCTCCTTCATTCTTGTTGGCATCATCATCGTCACTTCCATCAGAGGCCTCCTCATCACCCTCACCAAGGTACCACATGCCCTCGTAGCTCTGCTTGCTTCCTACCCACGTGTCACTTCCTTCCTAGTTTACAGTGCTTGGTCAGTGTACATTGTAGGAAAATACTAAAAATACTGTCTTCACCGTGGCTAAGATGTGCCCTCCAAGTACTTAGCAGAGCTCTCTTTTTTCCTCTTTCTATAGTTCTTCTATGCCATATCCAGCAGCAAGTCCTCCAATGTCATAGTGTTGGTCCTGGCCCAGATCATGGTGAGAATGCATGTGCTCTACGCTCACATTTATTGAACGACACGCATGAATGCAGCAGGTGAAAAGCAGAGCAGGTTTGTTGTTGTGATTAATCCTCCCCGTTGTTCCCACCTTCTTCTATGTGATAGGGGATGTACTTTGTGTCGTCTGTGCTCCTCATGCGTATGAGCATGCCCCTGGAGTACCGCTCCATCGTCACGGAGGTCCTGGGAGAGCTCCAGTTCAACTTCTACCACCGCTGGTTCGACGTCATCTTCCTTGTCAGTGCCCTCTCGAGCATCCTCTTCCTCTACCTGGCCCACAAGCAGGCCCCCGAGAAGCACATGACCCTCTGACTCCCCGGCTCCTGACTGCAAATGTGTGACTTTTCACCCGGGAGATGATAGGTCCAGAACTGGGAGAGGAGAGGAGGCGAAACAGAGGAGAGAGAATGTATCGTGGCCTGTACTTCCTGAATCAGGAAACCTAGGGATTAGTCAGGTGAACGGCTTTCGGGTAGAGGTGGAACGCCCTCCTTGAAGAACAGGGTTGGAATAGACTGTGGAGTAGGAAGGCCTGGAATGACTCTACGGTGAAACCATTTGATATCGCAACGTAACTATTTGCAAGCACTTGAAGGTTCAGAGGATCAATAAGTGTGTCATTGGGCTGTTATCCTGTTGGCCAGAGATCTGGTCTCCTTGCATTGGTATGTCAAAGCTGATCACAGCCCCCCAGGATCAAATGTACACACACACACACACACACGCACGTACGTTTACTATATTACGGCTGCTATATGTGTCAGTGTGTGCCTATGCCACTAAAACAGTACTGTCACACTGGTGGGATGGTTACTCAATAAACTTGTGTGGTCATTCTTGAGTTGTGTTGTAATGTGCTGTGTAAGATGCATCGTTAGGAGGCACAAGGTATCAGGAACACAGATAATGGAGTAATGATTGATATAATAAAGTACACATTTTGCTAAGATACATTTACTTTAATTTGAGTTGAGGTATAAATGAGTTGGAGGAGAGTGGGCTCCATGTCAGCTCCATGAAGTAAGTCAATCTTGAAATTACGTGACAATAATTTGGGTGCTGTTTCATCTGTAAAACCGCATGTGAGCATTACTGATTACATTGGTCACTGGTTTAGACACTGATCAACATGATCTATGCATACATTATGCTTCCATATGCATCAATAAAATAGACGTGCATTTGGCAGTGAGCGAGATCAGTCAGGATCCTTTGCATCTTCACCCTCTTCTGTATCTGTGGGTGGACTGATGTCGTGTCAGCAGATACAGTAGAGCGTATCAAAAGTAAAGTGGAGTGCTAAGTAGAGATTGTATATCCGCATTGGTGTGACGTGCTGCGTGCTTTGATGATTGGAGGATCAGGTCAGGAAGCAGATCATCGTTGGTGGTACTCCTCAGAGTCTCTCATCAATGCTGTCATCGGAGGAGGATGATGACACTGACACAGTCTGAGAAAGGGGAAAGTAAGAGCACCGTGGTCAAAGCGGCAACTTGTAAACGGCACTGTAAACAAGCTCTACAAACATTAGAGAGGCATCAGAAGAATCTCTGGCGCATCTCCCTCTCACCCTTTCACGTGTCTGCACCGGCGGAGTGTCAGGTCGAGCCGCCTTCGTCTCCTCCTCTTCTCGGACCTTCTGGGTGTCGGGGCTGGGGGAGGGAGGAGTAGCAGGCGCGGCTGGAGACGGTGAGGAGACCGGGGGGGGCGTGGAGGCCGGAGCAGGGGGCTGGGAAGAGATGGCCAGGTCCCGGGCTTTCAGCTGGTCGTAGGTTTTCTTGTCAGCCACCAGGAGCTCAAGGACGCTGCCACTCGTCCTGATCAGTTTCACCACCTCCTCGTGGTCGCTCCTCTCCACGTTCACGCCGTTGACCTCGATCACCATGTCTTCATCCTCTAGACCCGCCCTATCGGCTGTTCCGCCAGGCACCACCTGACACACAGCAACCAATGAGCTAGGGAAAGTACATGCCTCCTTCATTACTGCCTTGTATCTTACAGCAGGACTGATAGATTGATTATTCACTTTCCCACACGAGTATGCTAGTATCTACTGTGTCTGTTGCTGTTATGAGTAACCTGAGAAAGTTGGGTTGGGTCTCATTCATCACTTCTCACATTGCATCTCTGTCTTTGTCTCTGTCTCTGTCTCTCTCCTCTGTGTGTGTGTGTCCCAAGTCTGTCATACCTCTTTTATGTACTGTCCACCGACTCCCTGGATCCCATTGAGGTGGAAACCGTATCCAGCTGAGGTCTTCTCCATCCTGCACAGTTTAGGCTTCACCTCCGCCTTCTCTACCACTGCTGGGATCACAACGGCAGGGGCAGGGGAAGGTGCTCTGGCTGGGGTGGGGATGGGCATAGTGAGTGCGTCTGGGTAGCTGGGTGGTAGGAGGGACTCCCTCGACTCTTCCCAGAAGAGGAGAGGGGACAGGCCCCCCTGTGGAGAACGGTGTCATATCAGTCCCGGATGTGCACAAACATCCAACTTGCTAGCATGCTGAGAATGTATTTCGCAGTTAACTATGACTTACACCAATTGTATTTCAGTCAGCTCACTCACCAGCTTGTACATTCTGTCCGTTTCAGCATCTACCACTAGGAGGCAGCTCTTGTTTCCGCATTTCTTAATCATCTCCACCACCTGCTCATGGCTGCAACTGTCCACTTGTTGTCCCTCCACAGCAACCAGCCTGTCCATCTCTTTAAGTCCAGCCCTCTCTGCTGGACTTTCTTTATCTATGGCCTTGATGTAATGGCCTGAATAACAAACAGGGGACATGAAACAATATGGTTTTCTATCTGTTGTTGAAATATTGACATAATACACACATGCACTCTCACACACACATTCATACACACCTTTCATTTTTGGCTCCACTGTAAGGAAGTATCCGTAGCCCTCAGGTCCTTTGGTCAAGTCAGCAATACGAGGTTTCAGAGGGAGGTGCTTGATAGTGGCTAGTCCTGCCCCTATCGCAATGCGTTTGTTCTTGTAGTACCTTTTCATCAATCAACAAATCAAGCAGATCAATCCATTTCACCTGTTGTATGAAGATAACAAATAAGCAAGCTGTTACTGTACCTGTCAGTGTCTTCGTCTACCAATAGGAACAGAATGCTGCTGCCGGCTGTCTTGATCTTCTTCACCATGGCTTCATGAGTGGCGCTCTCTAAGTTTTCCCCATTGATCTCCACAATACGGTCTCTGACCATGACTCCCGCCTTCTCGGCCACGCCCCCTGGTGTGACGTCTGTCATAAAAATGCCTGGCTCAGCTAGAAGCAGAGAGGGAGATGAAGTAGAATGGTAGAGGTAAGGCTCCAGACAGACTCAGCATCTCAAATGGCATACTATACCTTATATAGTATATCTGTCAAAGATCTAGTACATTCCCAATGCCAGAAAATGCCAGGATGACACACTACATCTGGTTACATGCCACAGTATGCAAGCCAGGCTTTTCTGGTTTCTCAATGGTACTTTCGATGGTACTCAATGGTACTTTCAATGGGACTCAATGGTACTCTCACTGGTAGACCGTTACAAATCTGTCTGCACTAGTTTAAAGCACAATAATAATACCCAAACAGATCACATTTCATGGATACTGCCTGCATCAATACACACCAAGTAAGCTGAGTTGTAAAATCCACTAAAACGAAAAGGTTCAAATATGGGGTTTGAGACGTAAGTTCTTCATTGACGTTTTCATGCCCGTACATGTTGGAACTAAGGCAGAAATAGCATTGGCATAGACAATGGGTTTAGTCCCTGCTTGATCGAGTGATCTGATTTGATTGTGTGCAATCTCTTATCTGCCATGCTCAGTCCAACTTCAGAGATAACTGGAAAGATGTCTCGGTATCTGTGATCATGTGATTTGTGACCTCTTGTTTTCAGGGAACTATAAAGTCAGCCCCCATCCTCTCTCCTCCCTGTCTCCTTTTCTCCCCTCCCCCTTACTTTTGGCTGAGAGCAGAGAGAAGCCGTAGCCCACGGAGGTCTTCACCAGGTAGCAGAGTTTGGGCTTGGGTGTCTGCCCTGCCACCCCGTTCATGGCAGGCTGGCTCTGGTTCTGGTTCTGAGCGGGTCGGGGTTGAGGGTCTGACAGGTCCACCCCATCTGCCTTAGCCTTCTGATAGGAGTCGGCGTCTAGAACATGGAAAGTGACTGACGTTCCACTCTCTTTCACCATGTCCACCACCTGGCCCCCCAAAACACACACACACACACAAACATGGAAGCCAGATTTGGTTAGGACAGAGCGTGGAGGCTGTAATGGAAAAAAGCAAAGGACTACAAGGGTTACATTTCCACATGAGACTAGACCTTATCAGGACCCCTCCCTGGCGATAATCACCTGGGAATGTGTCATCGTGTCCACATAGGTTCCATTGACCCGGAGGACGCGGTCTCCGTCTTTTAGCCCCGACAGCTCAGCGGGCCCACCCATCTCCAGGCTCCGGATCAGGTGGCCATCCTCGCCTTGCTCCACCCTCAAGAAGAAGCCGAAGCTTTGTCCTGGAGGCTTGGTGAGAGCGATAACCTTGGGCTTGTACCCAGCCATGTCCTGACCAACAAAGGGGAGGGTCAGAGACTGAGACTTACCGGCATGGAAAAGAACACACTATCTTTTTCTTCCCCACATGGACATATACTCTAGTACAGAACACCCTACCTCTTTTTCCCTCCCTCGCACACAGACAGGAACACACACATCTTATCCATAGATGCCCATGCTGTATAACCAGACGGAGCTCATCGTGTAATTGTGTTCAAGGCTGGTATCATCACACTGATATGTGGCTGGCCTAACATCTGGCTTATTGACCATATAAACCTCAGATACTAGTGGAGAGTTGAAGATAAACACAGATCACAAATCAGTGATACACTGTAAATGGGCTTGGTCAGCCAAAGACCTGACACTGTTTGACTTGGAAAAACAAATGTTTCTGCAGCCGATTATACAGTAGGTGAATTAATCAATCCTGAAACGCTCTCTCTCAGTGTCTCTTCTCCTTCCGACATTCCCAGATGGGATGATTTGTGAGACATGTTTAGTGAGCAAAGCAAAGTGCTGATGGCCAGGAACACACAAACACTCTTGGCAGACAGCGGTCCTGTCGAAGTTTAATGGTTAACGCCTACAGGGCCAGCTGAAGGTGCGAAGGCTTCTTCAAGAGGATTGTCTGAACTTTGACCCTCCAATAAAGAATGTCAGCATGACAATCTTTATAGTACTCCTCTATCAACAGAGACACAAGGGCATGGCAAGTGCCCAGTGTGATGCAGTGAAATAAATAACCAGTAATGAAAAATTGGACCACAAATCAATGTATCTTTCTCTCCATGTTTTTAAGAAAAAAGACTGTGTTGACAATTTGTTCACTAATTCAAAGTCGACATCGTGAATTGTCTTGGACTCTGCTCTGTGTCTAATGTGTCCAGTGTCCTAGATTACAACATTGTCCCTATAGTCTTGTACGGAGTAGACATCACAACCATTGTGCTATTCTGGGCTTCACTTTTCTCAACTGTTTATTCCTTTTATATATGTTCTATGTATCACCAATCTCAGATATTTCTCCCTTTGCTAGTTCTATGATACTATTGACTTGATATAGCCAAAAAACGGCCATGTAAAGCAAAAAAAGGAGTCTACAGTAGATTTTGTCCTAGCCTGTGAACAAACCCTACACTCGTGGATAAGTTCACCATTTAAGGTAGCCATCAAATTACCAATAACAGAATGGGCCATCTAGTGTATCTTAAACTTGATGCATACATGATGGTACACAGACGTAAATACAAAATGCTACATGTTACACGCAAAGGCCTTTGTTATATTGTTTTGCAGGAAAAGTAACAGAAGTTCACTCACCTGCTCCTTTTGTCTCTGTCTTAGTCCCAAAGGAGGAGGTCACTTGTTCCACATACACATAAGTACACAGATTATCTTCTTCCTCCCTCCCACTTATCTCTCCATGCTCATACTTTTCCTCCCTCTCCATCTCCCACCGTCACCTCCCCTCTCTTTCTCTTCCACACTTCTCTCACCTTCTCTCTCTGCAGGACTTTGACGGACCAAAGGTGAACCTAAAGGCTGAGTTATTTAACTGTGTCTCGTGGCAGTGAGGGTGTATGTTCAGAGTGGCAATGATCAACACCAGGTTTTCCTTATAAAAGAAATCTCTGACCTGTCATTCTTGTGTCCATAGGTATACTACGGTTTGGTCTGCACTTCTTCTACAAATCCCAAAATACTGTTAATATCTCCATAGTGTGACAACATATCACAAAGATCTTTGGCACTAACTGACAATGCAATTAACCTGCCAAAGGCAAAATAATATACACAGCAGTTTTTTCTTTACACGTCCCTTAAAATATTTAGCATACATGATCATGTTCTCACACGTCATTGTATGGCAAGGTTTTGCAGCTTTGCTGTTTAGCCCCCAATAATGAGAAAATGCAGGAACACAGAAGGTGGCTTCGCTCCTTGGCCCCCAAATATACAGTACCAGTTGAACACATTTTCCCATGTGTCCAAACTTTTGACTGGTACTGTACACACACACACACACATAAAGATACACACACACATACACACCCACACACACACACACACACACACATACAAACACACACATATACACACATACACACACAGATACACATACACACACACATTTGGACACATTTTCCTATTTCACGTGTCCAAACTTTTGACTGGTACTGTAGCTGCAAGAAGCGGTGAGGGGGCCAAGCAGTCTTGCAGGTCAAAGCACACAAAACATTTAGGGACATCCTCAGAGTAGAGTTCCGGGTACATGTACCAAGTTTTGTGTGAATGCGTCAAACGTTTGCTGAGATGCCAGCCATGGCACGCAGACACCATTCAGTTCTTAGAACCTTGTTTTCACATAATGTTATGCTGTTGTTGCCAACATGTAATCAAACTAAAACCAACCCCTGCATTCAGTTTAGATGTTGAATGTTTCTCTTCAAGCCACACACTGACACCTCCATGCTAACTATTGGTAAGATGATGCCCATTTCAATGTCTCACAATAGCATACACGATCAATCTCAGAAAGTGCACCTGCCAAAGGACTATGTGAATAACATTTTACTTCATGTTTGGATGTGAGCTCCATATATGGCCCACTTCAGTACACCTACTCAGCTAACATTACGAGGTTTTGTCTTCTTGGTCTGTACTTGAGAACTATTAGCTATGTGTGTGTTAGAGTATTTACTTTAGACTTTGTTTGAGTGAGTGTACGTTTCCGAGAGAGTGTTTGTATGAATGTGTGTGTTGTGTGTATTGTTAGTGACCTGTGTTTACCAGGTCGGAGACGAGCTGTCTGATGAGAACCGATATGTCTGTGCTAAGCATTCATTCAACTAAGGGTGAAATCTCAAGGCGACCTGGTGTCTATATTTTTTTACACAAACATACACACGCACACACACACACATGAGTGAGGCGCAGGTGTGTGTCCTCTGGGTAAACAGTTCCGAGACAGACAGGTATCCTATACCGAAGTCTCTCTTGGTAAGTCCTCACCTATGTCCTTGAGCTGTGTTTCGACTGTGTGATAAAGCAGAACTGGAGCGTTGGGGGAGGGAATATGTGTGTTAGAGAGACCGAGAGAAATAAGGAGATGGAATGTGTGTGAAGTCGAGTTTTGGAGCTGGCAAGACAGAGAGGCACAGGGGCAGCTTCAGACATAAATAAAATGTATAGGGTGTGTACATTTGTGTGGGTGTATGTGTTTGTTGTGTTGTGAAATAAAGAGATAGAGATGGACTAACCATGCATTCACTTAACGTGTATGCGCAAGAGACGGATAGATTGAGAAAGAATAGAGGAAGTGACCCCCTACTGTTTACCAGTGAATCTCGATCAAAAAAGTATTAAGGCTGTGGATGACATTGCCTGTGTGCGTACTAAGGCATAACTGTTTTAAATAGAATTGCTTTTTTTTGTGGTGGGCCGTTATCGGCGTTAACGTGCTGCGTTAACGTGAGATTCTTATTGGGCTATAAATATATCGCCATTAATCTATTCTCAAACTTTGATATGTGGCTAGCGTGGCACAAGCGTGGCTTGTGTATGAAATTACCACATCAAATGTGACGTGTTAACATGGATGCAGCTATGAAGCCGCCGGGTTTGCTTCAGGGGAAATGTATTTTTATGAAGCTTTCCAATGGAAACGTCGACAAGACTAAGGTTGTTTGCAGCTTGTGCGATGCGGAATTAGTTTACTGTAGGAGTTCGTCCAGTCTCAAATACCACCTAAACGCAAAGCATCCCTTAGCTAATGCAGTCATGTAGAAGATGCCGGGCCAAGTACTGATGTAGCGCAGGGGAAAAGTCGTCGTCAAACTACTATATTTGAGTGCAACCGAGGGAAGCCCGTCAGCACAGCTCTATCAGCCAAACTACTGTAACCTTCTCGCTCACCTGGCTTGAGAAACCCGTTCTCAAAGACTTACTTTTAGTCATTATTTGGGTAGCACACATATTCTGAATGCCTTTGGCAGAATTCAAATGAGCCATTTTAATCTAGATGAATCTAGATTAATTTCAAGATTACAGTGAGAATCTAGATTTCAAAAATTAATCTATGGCCACCACAATTTTTTTTTTTCATTTGAACTTAACTTTGTTCTGATGTGTTCATGAAGGCCTTGTTTAAGAAAATTGACCTTTGATACCAGATATCCCAGGGGGGGAAGCCACCTCCCTGAAATGAGTCATACAGGTTGGAATGTCTGTGATGTGCTCATGTGGCGCAATAGTCTTGTAGAAAATCGGCCTTTGGTGTTGTAAAATAACTTTAAATAAACCTTTTGAGTCATTTTGCATTGAATTGGTCTAGCTTTTATATAGCATCACAGTTTCTGAGATGAAAATATACTATTTTACTTCAATAATCAATGGCACAATTTACCCCAATGTATTCTCTCTAAAGGCACAACTTACCCTGCACCAGGGGCAAGTTGTGCCACGAGACCACTTTTTTTCAGAAAGCTATATTTCTTAAATACTATGTTTCAGATCCAAAGTGATTGTTCCCAGGGATGCACCACATCCTGAAGTATATGTTTAAAAAATTGTCGGAAGCATTAGTGTCATGGCCTCGCTTTACAGTAAAATCACTTTAAGTAAAAACTGGCACAACTCACCCCACTCTCCCCTACATATCCATTTAACAACACTAAAAACATTGCAAGAAGGTGAGGCATAAAAAAACCATAGGCCTACGCTTCTGTCTGTGTGACTATGTGACAAAGCGGGTTTGGCTGTTCAGGTCACTGCCAGTACAGCCCTACAAAAAGAGGGCATGCATTTACTCTCACTTGGCCCATGCCTTGACCAGTGGCTTGTTTTGGTAATTTGCTAGAAGGCAGGCTACCGCAAAAAGCTAGTTACTTTAATAATACTGCCAGCAATGGTTAGAGGGATAGCTGTGTCGAAAAGTTTGTTTTCTTTGATGCTCCAATTATTGCTCGCTCTCTGTGTATCCTTAGTGCAATGTCCTGAGTCACCAGCATTTCATCGTGAGACAGGTGTAATTTTTTTGGTCAGAAATGAAACTTGCTACAATAAAGGCAGGCAACTGTAGATTATCAAGTCCTTGCTCCTTGTTCTCATTCAGCTCAGGTAAATCAGCGATTTGCTGATGTTCCTTTTTGTGCTTGTCCCCTGTTCGTATCCTCGAGCACGTTTCCAGGAAACTTTTCTTGACATGAGCAAATAAATGGGGTGCTAGTTTTGCCATTTCGGATTGTTTTCAAACGTCGCAAAAATCTGACAAATTATTCTTTGAAAAAGCTAGTAGTATGAGCAAGGTTCGAGAATCAAACCACAATTATTGGGGGAGATGTTGAGTTACAGTCATAGAATAAAAACGACTGGAGGAGTCGGGTAGCAAATCGGAAATGCAACACCACCTAGGCCTACATCCACCGGAGCCGTTGCCTCAAGCCGACGGGCGATAGGTGTGGGTCTGTGTGCTATTTATGATTGCTTGAACAACCTTAAAAACAATCTAAAATTGTCACTGTTCTTTAGCCTGTTTCGCCAATCTCGTAGGCCTATCTTCGTGTAAGTTACGTAAGAGAACTGGGTTCCTACTCACCACCAGGGGGCGCCGCCGTAACATTTTAATCGACCCGTCATTCATAACTTTCTTTCCCAAGAATAGCTTCGTTTGGCATTCCCCCTACCTTCTAGATCTATGGCCAATACTATTACCCCCCCCCCCCTCATTTTTCTCTTATATACCCCCGCCGCTTTGCTCTCCACGCTCAGATAGTCCTTTCTGCAAGGGGTCCCCTATCCCACCCTTCCTGACGGCCGCAGGGTTTCCCTGAAGTAGCCTGCCCGGGTGTGATCTTGGACTGGACCAAGCGAACCAAGGCATTCCCAAAACAAACAAACGTAAATCCAATTTTAAAAGGGTGCACTGGGTTAGATAGACGAAATCGGGAGTTTTTAGATGTGGCTGGAGAACTTGTGATGGACTACAGCTGTTTGGTGGCAGTCGTTGCTGACTTCATCACAGTGCAGCCTCGACCAGAATCTAGAATGCACCTTTTGGACCGCACTTCATCACCCGCAGCATGGATTTACTAAGGTTGAACGAAACCGATGCGCTCGACAGCGCGGGAGCTCAAAGTGGTGCGCAACTGAACGTTTTCGTGAACGGCAGTATAAAGGAGAGAAATATCACCACCTGTGACAATGCAACCATAGCCCCCAGACCAAAGCTTGCTCAAAAAGGTAAAGTGACACCGGACCATTAGGCTACAAAAAAAGAAAAAACACATTTATGACACACCAGACTTTAAAACGGGCTTACAGTGCATGCAGCGTTAAGACTGATCACTTTGTGAACCGTTCTTATGCAACTTTAAAGTGTTATCAATGTATGCGCCTTTTTAGAATAGGCCACCGATTAATTTATCCTAACGATTTTCAGGCATTTCATTCAGACCAGCGCCTGTTGCATAAACTCACCATCTAATCACAATGTGGCCAGCTCATACATTATCTATCGGTTTATTTGGCCACTTTTACTAATAGTTAAAGCCTAGCCCATTCCTAACATTTTCTATAAACACTATACTGCATGGTGGAAGTCTGCATTGCTATATGTTTAAATGTTTAATTGTCTGTTACAATGTGTTTTTCTCTGAATTCCTCACGCGCACCTGTGTATATTGCCACACTGGGATAGACATACATTTGAGGAGATTTGCAGAGGACAGTAAATTATATTATATTCTGTCTTGCATATGCTGTGAACAACTATACTGACGGGCAGCAAAATAGATGATAATGGGCTGTGGCTTATTTGAAAAGCATCACCTGAGCAGGTAGGAAACCGGTTTAGAGAAATTATTTAGTTGTAGTAAGCAGCATAACAACATCCATACCAGTTATGACCAGGTCAGAGGGATGGATAGAACATGACTGCTTTTGAAATATAACTTGATGGTTGTGAAGATTCAAGATCATTCTAATCTTAATGACTGAATCCATATTATTGTTTTTGTTGAGACTTTGTTGATTTTAGTGGGCCAATGTATTTAGTTCGGGGAACCATTCTTATAACTATGCTCTGTCATTTTCTATGGTTTGTCTGTTACTGCGTGCCTGTGTGTGTCTGCGTGCCTGTGTATGTGTGTGTGTGTGTGTCTGAGAGAGATTGTAACGGCAGCAGTTAGTGCCGTTAGGGCAGAAGTCTTAACTCTGATTAGGCTCTTCACTGCCGCATCACACACTATATTTAGCATCTCCAGTAGTGATGCCATTCAGTGTGTTAGTTACAAACAGCACACACAAACCGTGCTTACAAAGATACACACACATACACACACACTCACAGAAAGAGACTTAGAGATATGAGGAATGTCTGGTAATATGGCTGAACATCCTCATCAGTCCAAACATCCAAACATTTGCTTAGTCTCTCATTCATCACTTCACACATTGCATATCAATTCATCCATCCATCCATCCATCCATCTCTCTCTCTCTCTCTCTCTCTCTCTCTCTCTCTCTCTCTCTCTCTCTCTCTCTCTCTCTCTCTCTCTCTCTCTCTCTCTGTCTCTCTTTCTCTCACTCTCTCACTCTGTCTCTCTGTCCCTTTCGCTCTTATGCAACCCTTCATGTGCAACGTTCTGAAACAGCCTGAGCAAAACAATACTGGCTAAATCTCTTCTCAAGCTTCCCCTTTTTCACATACTGCAGTCATACAGCCCAGCTACTGTACAATTGATTGCTGTTACACTACATAGACATGAGTATGTACTGTACATTCATCTTGATAACAGTCACATATGATCCATTAAGTGAAGACACTCCCATTTTGATTTGACCATGAATTGATAACCATAGACATGGAAATAGTTTTGACATTGGCAGAGTGGATGTTTCTACGGGAAGCACTACATATAGCATTAGCTAGCAATACACAATATGAGGCAGGGAGTATGGATAGTAGCATGCAGACACCACGGGGGAGATGGGGATGGTGGAGGGCAGCAGCAGCACAATAAAACAACAACCGGGAGTGAGTGTAGGAGTATCCTATACTGCCGCCTTAGCGACGTGCCCCGACCAGCTTGAGCCAGGCTAACACAGTTGTAGTTGATGAGCGGAATGATGCAGCTGCCTGAGTGCCATGCCTGAACTAGGCTTTGCTCATTAAGTCCAATTGATGCTACGGAAGTTCTATTTTAATTAAAGTAAGACCAATTCCAATCTTTCTCACTGCAGTGTCTGGAGCAGTGGGACTGTGGTCATAGATGGTGTTAGAGTTTTATTGTCTATTCTCTAGCAGTTGTTGAGAGAGGGGAGGGAATGAGAAAATAGTCAGAGAAATGACAGACAGACAGACAGGTACGGGTGGGTAACACTGTGGCTTAGTGATGTATGACATTTACAGTGTTAGATTAGCCATTAGTTATGACATTTACCCATAACCCATTTCCACTAGAATGCCCCACAGTCAGTTCCACACATGCCAGCTGGCATCTGAACTCCCCTTCTGGAGCGTTTGTGTGTCTTTGCGTGTGTATTTAGGGGTTGGTGTGTGGAACCTCTTGGGTGTGGTAGATGTTTTTGAAAGACAATATGAACCCCTAAATGTGCACGGTGCGTCGCTCGCTAGACCTCAATTTACTGAGCTAACACAGTCGAGTTGAGGATTGCTTTAGCTTCACCAGGTGTTCCTGTTTAGTCCACTTATCTATCTTTACTATATTAAAACTAAGGTTGTTCAAATAGTTCATCCAGCCCTCTGAAATTGGCTGAATAAATATTAAAACGAAGCAGCAGGATCAGAAGAACCAAGCGGAGTGAATGTGCCTTTATGTAAATGAGTACCTCTGAGAAATCTGAATTATTTATTGAATGTATGTAGCTATTGAGTTACATTTTTTCTTTTTCTTTTTTATTCCTAAGGCACCACCTTATAAATTACAGGCTATTTTTGCAAAACTCTTCACACCAACCACAAAAAAGCACCAAACTTGCAAAACATTGTACAAAACAAACAATTCTTGCAAAACAATTTTTGTGCGTCAGTAGTACACACAAACCATCAAAATCACTGATAGTAATATAGCTGCAAGCAGCAATGTGGTGGCCAAGCAGGTCAGATGACCCAGAAGAAACTTTCGACATCTAGTGACTGCGGTTTACCTGGCTTTCTTTGCAGTGGCTTATAGTCTCGCTAAACAGAGAATCAGAGACATGAAAAGCTTGTCAGCTTTGGCTGGATTTGAACCTCTGACGTTGCCAGGACACCAATTTATCCTAGTGAGCTATTCTCAGTGCTGGAAATCAGATTTCAGTGACTGCGTAAAAATATAAAGAATTTTTCCTGTGGCAAGCGGTTGTCAGATTTGTCCCAAGTTTAAACAGCTGTAATTCAGTCCTATTTTGATATGTCAATGTGATTGTGGTCTGAAGATAATCTGTGTAAAAGTTGGTGAATATTTGATACATTTTGAGTAGGACAAAAACGTTTTATTAATTAATGAAAATGGCGGCATCAATTTGGCTGGTATCACAAGTTAACATGTGTCAGACATGGGATCGCCCCCCTAGAGGTTAGAGGACACATATCTGTAAAGCACAATAAATCTGACTCTTCTTGAGTATAGATCCCCTGAGATTGAAACATTATCATTACCATTATGATTATACTGCTCGACAGCTACTGTCACATACCTGGCTTCACTAAACAGATAAACCAGTATCATGACATGCCTGAGACTTTGCCTGGATTCGAACCTACGACCTCGCACTTCAACGGAGCCAGTCTATCCCCGTGAGCCATTATCAGCACTGGGAATTGCTGTGTACAGTTACTGAATACAAAAAGGAAGCCGTTTCTCCTGTGGCACGCATGGTCAGATTTGGCCCGAGTTTAAACAGCTGTAATTCAGTCATATTTTTACATGGCAAGGTGATTGTGGTCTGAAGATAATCTGTGCCAAATCTGGTGAATATTGGATACATTGTGTAGGAGTAAGGAAAAAAGTTTTATTCATTCATTCAAAATGGCGGCCTCATCAATTCGTCTGGTATCACGCGTTAACATGCATCAGACGCGGGATCTCCTAAGATATCACGAGACATAGGAATTGCTTAAATACGCCAAACAAATCAACAGTTATTGGTCAAAACACAATCCTACCTATTGTAATGCCCCCTAGAGGTCAAATGACACTACATGTCTCAAACCTCTTAATAAGAGGGTCTTGAGTCCATACACCAAGTTTGGAGTCAATGCATCAAAGCTTGGCTAAGATATTACCTCACTTCCTTTTTCCGGATCAGTTGCTCAATTTGATTGGCTGTAACTAACAAACGGTTGCAGAAATCAAAACGCCATGTGATGTCTTTTGTGAGGCTTGGTCTGAAAATGTTTGCCTATTGCAGCGCCACCTAGAGGTGAAATGGCATGACCTATTTTGGACTTCTTTAGAACAGGGTCCCTCGTCCCTATACCAAATTTGTTGTCAATGCAGTAAAGAGGTGCTGAGATATGACCTCACTTCTTTTATGGTGGCTTGGTTGACGATTTTGATTGGCTGATGACTTTGATTGGCTGTTCCAGTCGAGTGTAGAAAGTCTAAAAAACATGTGATTTCTTTTGTGTGGCTTGGTCTGAAGATGATCTGTGCCAAATTTGGTGAAGATTGGACAAACCTTATAGGAGAGGTAGCGAAAAAACGTTATATTCAAAATGGCGGCCACATCAATTCAGCCACATCAATTTGATGTGGCTGTATATAACAAACGGTTGCGAAAATCAAAGCTCCAGGGGATAATTTTTGTGAGGCTTGGTCTGAAGATCATCTGTGGCAATTTTGAAGAAGATTCGACAAGAATTGTAGGAGGAGTAGCGAAAAAACGCTTTTCCTTTACATTCAAAATGGCGGAGAATCTATAGAACTGGGTATGATGTCATAGAGTGCGTTGAACTCGTCTTGATCCAGGGAATCCAACGATACCTCATTTTGGACAATGGGGCATATGGTTCAAAAGTAACATGTGTAAACACACCTTCAACTTTGACCCATTGGTGGCGCTAGATGGTTGGAATGGGAGACATGAAACTTGGTGAAATTGATGAGGGGACTGGTCCCAAATAGTGTGCCAAAATTCACAACTTCTGACCAATTGGTTCTAGGGGCTGCCATAGACTCCCATGGCAGAAGAAGATGTGTAATAATAATAATAATAATAATAATAATAATAATAATAATAATAATAAGAATACGTAGAAACACTTAAGGTGGCTTCGCCGCTTCGCGGCTTGGCCACCAATATGGGATAACAAACAAGGTGAAAACTTTTTTTCCCTTCCCAGAACCACTATGGTTTAGCACAATTGTATTCTTTTATTTCTAACACAAACGTTTTTTTTTTCTTCTACTGCACTTTTGTGTTTAGCAACATTTTGCCCTGCATACAGGAAAGCAAAAGCTACAAGTGTTGTTCAATTATATTATCAATGCGTAATTGGTGCTTTGTGTGCCCCATTCAAATGGTTTGTGTGAAAAAAACAAAACGTTTTTAAATGACTTTGAAGAGTTTCGCAGTCATTGTTTGCTTTTACAAGAGATGTACAATGCTTTCCTGGTTTGGTATGAGGTTTTGTGGTGAGAGTGTAGAGCTTTAGGAACATGTAGTATATTTTAGTGCCTTAGTAATCACACAAAACTGTAAATACAGCATTTTAGATGAAGAAGGAGAGAGCTGTTGTAGTGTAGACCTAGTAGGTAGTGATTAAAAGAGAACATAGACATTTCTACCCTCTCCAGCATGCAGCGGTTCCAGCAGGGCTGATAGAACTAGATGTGTTTAGGGAGTTATCACCACTCCCTGCACAGCCTCACAGCACACGGCACTGCTAATTGGCTTCGATTAGGCTGAGACCTTTGTAAAATATTTCATTAGGGAGAAAACAAAAATGGGCAGATGGTTTAGAGGGAGAGAGAGTGAGAGAAAGACGAAGAGGGAGAGAGCTTATTTGGTTTGACACATTGCATCTTCCATCACTTGAGTACATGTGTGTAACCATCCCCTCCTTATTTCTCTCTCTCTCTCTCTCTTTCTCTCTCTTTCTCTCTCTCTCTCTCTCTCTCTCTCTCTCTCTCTCTCTCTCTCTCTCTCTCTCTCTCTCTCTCTCAGACTGAGTTGTCATTTGATCATTTGAGACAATGTTTGAAATAGGTAGAGGGGAGGATTACATGAACCAATCAACTTCAGCTTCATCAACTGTGGGGAAAAAGACAGGAAAGAGAGAGGATGACATCACATCAGAAGACATATACAGCACACTACAGTACAATAAAGACCAACATCACTGGAGCGCTTGAGAGACCCAGACATCAATGATACCCTCCGTTTACCTCTACTCCTAAATCTCTTTGTATTTCTCTATCACACAAACAAACCCCACACATGCACTATTTAACACTTGTGAAAAAGTTTTTAATCTTCCAACAAGTAAACACGGCAGAGGGGCTGCCAGCTGCGGCTACCTGATATGAGGAGTAGTGTGTCTGTAAGACAGAGAGAGAGACAGAGAAAAGAGAAAAATAGAGACAGTAAAGGAGAAAAAATGTGTGGTATCAGCCTCACACACCTGGTGGGAGAGCGCAGAGATAGACTCCTCTTTTGTGCGGCTGTCCTCAGCATGGAGCGGGTTCCTCTGTGTCTGAGCTCACGCAAGGGGAGATAGGCGGAACTGGAGAGGGAGGCAGAGAAAGATGGAGAGGTGGGGCGGGCAAGCCAGTTGGATGGAGAGAACGGAGACAAATCGTTTGGCCAGTGTTCTGGTCTGAACACTGGTTGATACAGCCCAGAGGAAGTGAAACAGAAGATTGGAAAAACAGGAAGAAGAGGGAGATGAGAAGAAATGAGGACGGAGATCGAAAGAACAAGATACCGAGATAGAGATAGTACATAGAATGAATGAATGCACAGAACCAAAGTAAACAGAGATGCCAGAGCAGAGGACAAGTAGAGAGAAAGATTAAACACAACAAGGCATCTGCAATCCCTTGGCCATGGTCACCATAGAAAACCTGTTTTAGGGCAATCTTAGAGAAACACGGTCATCGTTGGAGGTGTTTCTAAAGATGATTGGCAGGTGGAGGGAGCATGAGCTCTAACAGGATTAGGGTTAGCCAATACCTGTCTAGTCCTTCCTCTCCTGAACCCTTCCTGGAGTTCCTCTTATTCCAAGGCCTGGATAGGTATAAGCAATAATGTGAGATGAAGTTGGTCACCCAGTTTAAAGCGTGATTAAGTGATAAAGTAATGCCCAGTGACATGACAACATTCCTCCATATTTGCTTCCCGTTATGATTTAAGTAGCTATAACTTGGGTTCTCCAAGTCAGTCCTGGTAAGAGATCCTGCTCTCCGCTCCCTTGGCAGGGAGAGTAGAGGTGCTCTTGTGCAGATAACGGCTAGCATTAGATCATCCTTGAGTAGCAGGGAATGATGGATCTGTCATGCAGAAAAGCAATTTATTATTTCTAAAAGTCATTGGATTGCTTTTCAGACCAGAGGAATCATCCCAGAGCAACCTTTAAAGGGTCAGTGGTGTCCCCCACTATAGAAAGACAATTTCTCTTTGTCTGTCTCTTTCTCTCCTGTTGTGAGGAATGGAGAAATTCCCTAGACATAAAGTGGCATCAAAGTATCCGTCTTGACTTTTTTGGTTCTTTGCACATGCTTCCACAAATGAAGAACATATCTTCCGATCCCTATATTATGAGAAGCTATACCACTGTGCCTCAAGATTAGCTTTTAATGGCAAACACGTTACCAAGCAGAAATGTTAAGGTATCAAACAAAACTGCTGTTTGACTAACCCGCACTGATGTTGCTACTGATGAGGCTATAACAGAGTGAGAAACTTGTGCAAATTGGTTTATAAATGAAACAGGGAAACATCTGTACCTGTCCTTTCTTTCGTTCGTTCTTTCTTTCTTTCTTTCTTTCTCTGTCTTTCTCTCTCTCTTTCTTTCCATCTCCCTTTTCTTCTTTTTGTCTTCTTTCTTTTCCCCCTGTCACTATGTCTTTCTCCTTTTCTCTCCCCCCCCTTTATTTATAGCCCCCTACTCCATCTTGCTCTCCCTCCCTCTCTCAGGAGGTAAACTGCTGTCCCGAAGAGGCCACCGAGGGGGTCGATGTAGACACAGTCCTAGTATTGATCCAAATGTAAAACAGTCATGATTAATCTCTTCAAATAGACCTCTCAACAAGCCTACTCGGCTCATCCCTCCGTCTCTCATCCCTTTATTTCAGATCTGCTCGGCTCAGCTGGACACCCGCATGGCAAAGCAAAGCGTCAGGGTCGGCATGATGTATCAGAGATTGAATGGTTGAAATGTGCTAATCTCTTGCTCTTTTTGACCCCTCCACCCCCCCTCCCCAGAGTTGCGTATCCTGCTCTACTCAGTCATCTTCCTCATCAGTGTGCTGGGGAACCTCCTCATCATCATGGTCCTGACGGTCAACAAGCGCATGCGCACCGTCACAAACTCCTTCCTGCTGTCCCTGGCTCTCAGCGACCTGATGATGGCGCTGTTCTGCATGCCCTTCTCCCTGATCCCCAGCATCCTAGAGGACTTCATCTTTGGAGAAGCCATGTGCAAGATAGTGGCCTATCTGATGGGTGAGTCAGGGGTGGAGAAGGGGGGAGTATATGGAAGAGAGGAGAGCCATGATGGTTCACCCACCTAAATGTAGTCAAGGGGCGATATATTTTCTACTCTTTCTGTTCTGTCCGAACATGGAATGCAAAGTAGTCGAGAAAGCAGAAACAGATGAAAGCAAGCCGTTTCAGTATATCAATAGTTTCAAGCTTTCCTGCACTTACAAATGAAACCCTACACTCGACGATCCGAGATGAGATTGAAACGAGTTTCTTTTTCACAATGATTGGAAAAAAGAGAGTGACAAGCTAAGACGAAATGGATGTGCAGAGAGAGAAATGAAAGAGAGATGGCGAGGCAAGTCGTACGGGATGGAGAGACAAAGGCGAAGAGAGAAGGAGAGAGATGGTGTGCGGAGGATGGAAGGGAGGAACGGCCAGAGCAGGAGGCTATGGGAAGGGAGAGTGGTAGAGATCTGGGGAGGGAGGGGAGAGTATGGGATCTCTAAGGAGGGAGGAGAAGGTTACTGGTGGATCCAAGGGGTGGCAAGAAACTAATTGCCATCCCCATTATAGTACATTTCCTTACTTTAAATTCACATAATTATTATTGGCATCATTCAAACTACTGTGTATAAATAACTTATGGTGGCAAAGAGTGATGAGATCTGTGGAAGGAAGGAAAAGATGGAAGGCTGTGGGCAGGGAGGTGAATAAACAGGAGAGGTAGGCAGCAGGCGTGAGCTATGGAGAGTGTGAGGCCCTGGAGGGGTTAGCGGCTCAGGAGAGGATGGGGGATGTTGACCGACATTTGTTTGCTTCAGCTGACTATTCTCAGTTGCTTCCACAGGCCCAGAAACAGTAGAACATTAGCATCGACTGCATGTGTGTACAGCATACACACATGCAGTTGATGCTAATGTTCTTGCAGTAGGACCTGGATCCGATTAATTTCCCTTGTGTCAGCTGGGGGGGTGGGCTGGCTAGGGCAGAGTTGATCAGACAGTCAGGCCAATGACATTTCCTCAAACAACACCACACCCTGATTACCATCTCTGCTCCCTCCCTCCCTCCTTTCCCACCCAAGAAAATTCACACATCACACGTCATTTTCTTACCCACAATGTATCTCATTCGCATCCTGTCTCTCCACAGGCATATCCGTCAGCATCTCCACCTTTAGCCTTGTTGCCATAGCGATTGAACGCTATAGCGCCATCTGTAACCCCCTGAAGTCGAGGGCATGGCAGACGCGTTCCCATGCCAACCGTGTCATTGCGGCCACGTGGGTGCTGTCTTTTGTCATCATGGTACCCTACCCCGTGTTCAGCTCTCTGGTTAAGCTCTCTGTTGTCAGACCGGACAACACCACAGCACATGCCTGCAGACACACCTGGCCTCATAGCCATGTGGAACAGACCTGGTGAGACGGTGTGTGTATCAATCTCTGTTATTGTGTGTATCAATCTGTGTGTGTGTGTGTGGTTGACCCTTGTTGTGTATCTATCTGTGCGAGTCTCTGTCCTGATATCATCCATCCGGTATGAGAATCTTGTGAATCTTTCATCAACTACAAGTGCCTGTTTTCCCAGGTACATCCTGTTGCTGCTGGTTCTGTTTGTGATCCCAGGCCTGGTGATGATTGTGGCATATGGCCTCATCTCCAGAGAACTCTACCGAGGAATCCACTTTGAGATGGGACAAACGCAAAAAAACTCTGGTATGACCCTGGTCACATGTGTATGTGTGTCGTTATGAGTGTGTGTGTGTGTGCAGTACACTTGTGTTTGACCAACCTTGTTATGTGTGTGTTTGAGTGTGTACGTGTGGTTCCATTTGTGATGTTCTCATCTGCTGAAATGTGTTTGGTGTTGCACAATTCAAATGTGCGATTGGCTGACAGCTTTAGGCTTTTATATCTGTCCAGTCCGACATGAGAGAGGGAGAGAGAGAAAGAGAGAGAGGGTGAGGAAAGAGAAAGGGACGATGAGGGAAAATGGGATGACAGCAGTGTAATTATTGAACTCTTTTATTTGATTTTTTGATTTTGTCCCGCTTCTGAAATATCTGTCTTCTGATTAGAGCTAATCATGTTTCCTTCAACCACGAACCTCAATTTCCTCCTCCACGTGCTCAGTGCTGCTGTCCTATACCCATAACTATATTTAATCAGGATGGGTAAAGGTATGAGGACAACTCCCGCTCTCAGACAAAATGGGGTTTAAGTGGCCAAAGCAGCAAGGTTCATTGAGGTTCATTGATAAACACAGCCATTTCCCCTGTGGCCCTGATAACCTGCTCTGTTAGCTGAGTCACTGTTGTGGCTATGGTGAGCCAAGTGTTTATACCTGCGCTTTACATTAGCTGTGTAATCTGGTTCTTAACCACGTGTTGACGGGCAGCAATCATAAGAAACCGGAAAGGACTATTACAGTCCCAGCATTCAAACACGATGTCAACAAAAAGATGCGTGTGTACGTGTAGAAGATTAAGATGCATTTCTCAGGGCAGTGTTCTTTCATATTTCTCAGAACTAAGAAATGGTCTGCAGGGTTCATGTGGCCAGAGCTACAGTAGATAATATCCACACATGCTAGCCCAGCAGGATCCGTAACACCCGTCACCTTTACGCGGACCCACCCGATAGTCCAGGGGTCTTTTTTTTTACCTAGAAGTGAACTCCTGTCTCACTCCCCGGTACCCCTGACTCCACAGATGTCAAGAACGGCCTGACCTCTTCCGTCTCAAGTGGCAATGACGATGGAGACGGTTGCTACGTCCAGGTGTCCAAGCAACCCCACTCCGTGGAGATGTCGACCCTGACATCCTCAGCCAGAGCCGGGGGTGTGGCCGGAGGGAGCGGGGCGAAGGTGGAGCGCGCGCGCAGTAACACATCGGAGGCCAAGCTCCAGGCCAAGAAGCGAGTGATTCGCATGCTGGTGGTGATCGTGGTGTTGTTCTTCTTGTGCTGGATGCCCATCTACTGCGTGAACACCTGGAAGGCCTTCGACATGCAGTCTGCCCACAAGGCCCTCTCCGGGGCTCCCATCTCCTTCATCCACCTGCTGTCCTACACGTCAGCCTGCGTCAACCCCGTCATCTACTGCTTCATGAACACACGTTTCCGCAAGGCCCTGCTCTCCACCTTCTCCTGCTGCCAATCGCTGTGCCGCCGCCGGAAGCGCCGGGGACTGCGGGAGGCCGAGGAGGACGCCATGGCGATGGGGGTGTCCATGTCCAAGTTCAGCTACACTACCGTCAGCACCATGGCGACATGCTGAGGGGTGGAGGTGGCCGCTGGGGCTGGGGCGGGAGAGGGGGAGGGGATGGGTGTCCTGCAGGGTAATGGGGTGTGTGTGGGAATAGGGACAGGTGGGCAGTCTGGTGTTTGTGAGGGTTTTATTGGGTAAGAGGTGGGTGAGAGTTGACTACGGGTTGGGGAAGGGTTGGGTTAGGGTTGATTAAGTCTTGGGTGGGCCGGTGAGATGTGAGGGGGGTTCCTTGAGCAGTGGGGTTCCTTGAGCAGTGGGGTTCCTTGAGCAGTGGGGTTCCTTGAGCAGTGGGGTTCCTTTAGCAGTTCGGGGTGGCTAAGGTGAGAGGTGAGGGGGATTCCTTGAGCAGCTTAGGGTGGCTAAGGTGAGTCGGAGACATTTGCTTAGTCTTTTCTGTCTGTGTGCCGAACATGTTGTGAGCTTCTGTGTAATTGGTGATGGATTCCTGCTGTGGTTTACAAGTGCCTGCATGTCAATGAGCTCTGGGTCCTCCTGTGGTTTTCTATGTAAATATGTGTGCTGTGGACTGTGTCAGTCCCTGTTGTGGATTATGTTCAACTTTTTGAGTTCAGCTACATGTCTGTGGGTTGTGGGGTTCACAAATAAGGGGAGTATGTGCTTGGGGAGTAAGTCTTCTCTTATATGCTCTACTGTATTCTGCTCCTCGGCACTGTTCTGCTTTCTTGTAAACGGTGACTTGTGGGATGGAGGTGGACTGTGTATTTGTGTTCTCGCTTCTAAAGCGACGTGTTTCTGTGCTCGATGTGCGTCTTTCGCCGATGTGCTCTGTGGCATCGCTGATGTTGAAATCACCTGTAGATGGGCCAGTGTGTCGGTAAAACCTTTTCTAAACCACTTACTCTCTCTCACTCTGCGCATCACCTGGGTTGATGTCTGGTGATGTCTATACTGAAATGGTATCATAAACACTGTCTCCAAAAAAATAATATTTCATTCATTTGTATACCCTGGCAACTGAACCGCACCTAGTAGATCAGTTTTATCTCTTACCTTACTGTCTGTACTCCCGTGGCTCTAACTGCCTGGGGACTTGCTGAATTCAGCTCAGTCTCTGACTCTACTGGACGTATATAGATGGTACAACCCATGTAGGGATGGTCGAACTTACTTACTGATGATAGAACCATGAAGGCAGCGGAATGAAGGGGAGAGATCAGTTTTGGGCATCAGAGTAGAGGGGAGAGAGCAGCGTTGGAGGCAACTGATTGTAGGCGATATAGAGGAGACAGCAGATGAGCCATTTAAGTTTGTAGTCGAGCGACTGACGATATATATCCATCTCAACAGATCTATGAACATGCCTATAGGCATACTTCCACCCCCGAGAGAGTGGTCATTCTGAGATGATCTGGATCCTGGCCTCCGCTGGTTAGTGACCATCTGCTGGCCCCTCTCCCTCACAGAACACGGGGGGGGAGGGGGGGGACCAATTCAGTGCCATTCCGTCATCCCCCCAGAGATGTCATCTCTCTGTAGGAAACCCTGAAGCAAAGGCAGTGTGGTTCGAAGGCAGCTCAAAGTCATATGTTCTCTCTCTCTCTCTTTAGTGAAGCTAAGCAAAGTTGATAGTAATACGATATTATTATCCTCTTGTTCACAGTTTTTTTCTGTTTCTCTTTGTCTGTCTTTTTCTTTTAAAGACACACTAACATGGACATAGACACAGAACAAACCAACAGCGTAGCCAGAATTTGATCTTAAAATGAGCGGGTCACAAACAAAAAACAACAAACAACCAAAAAATCTACAAATCCTTCATTTTTTCAGTCAGAAATCCGGGAGGGCTTCGCTACTGGAGAAAACAAAAATTCTGCCAGCAGAGAATAAGAATTGACTGGGCAGGAGGGGCTGTCCTGTGGAATTCTGTTAACCAATCATGGGAGGCATATGTGTGTACAGTATGAGTGTGTTTGAATGTGTGAGTGGGGTGTGTTGGTGTATGTAGTAAATACTTTTTTCAAGACTAGGAAAGCTCCTCACACTGTATATGCAACACTGATTTCCCAATGGCTCCACCAAGCTGGTATTATGAGGCACACATGCACACACACACAGACACACACACCACAGAAACCACAAACACACCCACATACTTACACACACACACCACACACGGGTCCAAATCAATTGAACTAACAGTACAGCCCTCTTTCTGATAAGCAGCACATAATGCACCAACTTTGTGGAATCATTCCTCACCTACGTAAATTGCCATGCTGACAAAAGACATGCACGCACATAAACTCACACAACGTGTGGTGGACTCTGCTGCTCCCCTATCAGCACAAAGCCACTTGAGCCCGTGGGTAGAGTGGCTTTTATTAAACCCTGTGCTAATATGCAATAGATTTACTAGTGTGGGGACCTTAGTGTAGACTGCTGAAGTTACTGAAGGTTAACGCAAATACAAACCTCCGTTTCACATCACAATATATTGAGAGCAACTACAGGTTTGGAAAAGGTAATTCTGTGTTTCATGCTTACACTGACAAAACTCATTTTACCCTAAATCTGGGAGCACGGGACTGGATGGCTGACAAACTTGCTGACCCGCTGATGTGGAAAAAGTGAATTGTCTGGCTGACAATTTGACTTGCAGTCTGAATGAATGAATGTCTAGAGTTTCTCCAGGCTAGCAAGTCAGGATTTGATTGTATTTAATTTCTTATTTTGATCTAGTGCCATCATGCAAGTTAAACCTTGTTTTTTGTTGTCACCCTCAGTGACACTATAATATTCTGAAATAGGAGGTACAGTATTAGGAAAGAGGTGACAGAGAGAGAGAGAGAGAGAGAGAGAGAGAGAGAGAGAGAGAGAGAGAGAGAGAGAAAGAGAAAGAGAAAGAGAAAGAGAAAGGTGAAAGGTGAAGAAGAGAAAGACAGAGATGGAAGAACTAATCTTTCTTTGGATGGTCTAGGCCAGCATCTTTATTTTTCTGGTTTACTATCATCTCAGACAGTCCTCTTAAACAGAACAGTTAAGAACTGGGATTGTTGAGTTGAACTGAGTGACAATGAGTACCAATGAAGCTATGTTTATAATGGCCCCATCATCAAACTCTGGTCACATCATCAAACTCGTATCATCTAAATGTCCTTCTTTAGTTTCAGCAGAGCTGGACTTGTTTGCTCCATGGCTCAGGGATGTCTTTCTTGTTGATGTTGATGTTTGAGGATGAACTGCCAATTAATCATGTCAATATGCCGAATTAGTCATGTGGCCATGCCACAGTACAAATGATACATGCATAGATACACTTTATTTTAATTTCCCTTCAGGATTGAGTCTGCTGTCTAAAGGTTAATTTGCCTGTTTATGGAGATTGTTCCCTGTTCACCCTCACATGAGAAAATTAGGGAGTTGGGGGGGGTGCCTCACTGTAAATGTCAGTCACAACTCACAAAGCTACTGTACACAACAGGCTCTTAATCACAGCACACACACATATCCAATCAAACAGGCAATATGAGTGGGGATTAATGTCCCAAACTTGACTGAAATAAACCTAACATATCAGAAAAGGCAAAAGGGGTCCAGTTCTAGTTTCCCAAATCAGACTATTCAGGCCAGGTTCAGGAATTCAAGATAATTGGGTGTGTGCGCTATTCTTTTTTGAAAGGTTGAACATGGATTTAAGCAATCCACCATGGCAAGAAGAAATGTTCAAGGCCATGTGACCTTTACCTGAAAGTACGTTCTCTTTAAGCCGTGTCCCATGACAATTCCCTCATCCACCACTTCATCAATGAAAGGACACGCCATGAACAATAGGTTAATATCCTTTTAATAGACTTTCACTTGATTAACTACATTGATAAAGAGAAACATACACCCACTAAACACAGTTATGGTGCCTTTTTGATAATCTTTCTTATTTTTCTTTTACATTGTTTCAATATTGACTATTAACCAAAACATTAACCATCACATTTTTTTAATATATTTTTTTGTCTCAAAAATTGAGGATAGAGACATAGATTTCGATACTAAATTTCAGTTAAAATAATTTTTGCTACTATACCGTCAACTAATTATGTATTTATGATCATTCTATTGGGGAATTTACATATTTTATGTAGCAAAAGATTAAACATTTGATATCACATAGACTAGGCTACCATATAATTAAAATGTATGTAGGTCTGTATCTTATCATTTATCATTGTATAATTAATTGAGTGTATCATTTATTTAAGTTGATTTTCTATAAACAAAAATGTTTGACCCAGTGGTTAATGAAATAAAATATGTCAGCACACCAGAAAGTCTGTGGTAAATCATGGTTTTCCAGTCGGCTCAGTGTTACATGAATGTCTGGGCAAACAACAACACAGGCTACGCCTGACAGATAGCCTGCCTGGAACCAATTTAAAGTAGTTTCGCAGCATAAGTTGCCATAGTAATTTAATTTGAACTATGTTGAACATGATTTATGGAACCCAAATAACTGGAAATGAGTCAGACTAATTGACATAATCCTGTCTTGCTTATTTAGTGAACTCGCATTATGGAAAAGGCCTGTAGTTTTCAAACTAAACTTGTTTGATTTGTTAGATTTTTTAACACATTAAATATATATTCTAATATTTTTGCGGGAATTTGACCCTGGTGGGGCAAAGTGAGTTCAAGGATTTCTGCTTCAGTATGACATTGTGTGGATTTCTTAGTCCAATGAGCCGCTCTGCGCTGAAGGCAAGGCAAAGATTAAGATGAGCTAGAGAAAGGGGCATATTTAGATCTACTGGAATGGTCATATTTTAAAGGCCACCATTGCCTTAAGTATGTGTGCGTGTTCTCGAGCATGTGTGTGTGTTTGTGTGCAATTATGTTTGTGTGACTCATCCAGTTGTTCCAGACTTTAGAGATTAGCTAAATGAAAGCATATGCCAGCTCTAACGAAGAATGTTACGTTTGTCTGCACATTCATTTGTTGTGAGTGTCTTTTGCATGTGCACAACTACATGGAACTGCATGTGTGTGCTGTACAGTCCAACCCAGTCTCTGCCTATGTTCTAAACTTTGACGTCTGAACCTAAGTGTGTGCCTATCCTGCCTGCTGTGTGCTAGGTGTGCGTTGCTACGCTGTTGAATGGCCTTTGATGTTTACTTGCATTTTTCCATTCTGGCTTGTATCTTATTATCTGAGGGTGGTCCTGTCAGGTCTGCTCTTCCTGTGCCAGCACAGATTTACTGCTATTATGATTGTTGTTACGACAATGTTCTGCCCAGGTTTTTTTGGCATGGTAGAGGAACAGATGCTATCCATTGGTACATGATATGGTCTAGTTTCCATTTACGTAAGCTTTGGCAATTGACAAATATTTTCCATGTTTTGTGCTGTGTCTGTAAGTGTGTCTGTCTGTGTGTGTGTCTGCATATTTATTACTTTGGGATTGCCGATGTGCATCATAGAAAATGTTCTTCATGACTGATCTTCTTTTCTCTGCCCCCTTCCTTTATTTATTTATAAAATGTACATTAAATGATTCTTCTATTGTTATGATGTGAACCCGTTCCTCTGCTACTGCTTCAAGCTGTAATGCTAATATATTTAAATAAAGTTTATCGTCTTTCAACTCCACCCCCTCTCATAATTGTTCTCTCTAATAAACCGGCCTTCAGAAAAATATACCACATATTTTTATTTATAGTTTGGTATTTTGATGTTGGGTTTCTTTTCCATCCATTACCTTAGACTACTGAAGCTCGGTGAGCTTGTTTTTTTGTTGAGTGATTGCATCCGTCAGCTTTATCGAGAGTTTTGCCAAAGCTTTCAGGTATGTCAGTGCACCACTAAGAGGACAATAGAGTAGAGCTTATAGCTGAAACCTGAGACTGTGAGATGGAAAGTGGACAGGAAACGTCCTCCTGTGTCCTGCTGAATGGGCACTTCTCATCAGGCTGGTTTCACTGGAATACATACAACGTGCTGATGATGTTACACTCACATCAAAACAGTAAACCCATGTGACTCCAGTGTATTTTGAAAGGATTTAAGATACAATGAAAATGTACACTTGGGCATGGCTTAGTTTACTGTAAGTGCTGTGTGAACGCTCAAATTGCTTTTTTTTAATTCAAGCTGATAATGCACCTGAACAAGGATGTCACTGAGGTGCTGACCAAGCATGTTGCATCAATCCGGTCTGACACTGCTCCTTTCCAGACAGCTCAAAGACAATAATGGATTGGGAGCCCAAACTGTAGAGGTCTCTGATCAGACCTAATCACTGGGTTCCTGCTGTGATAGATGGCAGAGAATGCTTCATGAAGATGGAACTCACCGACTGTCACTGGAAGTAAGGGGCCTTATTACGAGGTGTTGGTTGACTGCATTGATCTGCGCCGTTAATAGCCTGGTGCTGCTGATGTGCTGATGTGATGATGCTAATGAGTAGTTATGTTGAAAGAACAGTGATGTGCAGTTTATACAATCGTAGAGTACAACACCCACCAATGGACACACAATACCTGCGGTTTGGTTGAAATACTTCATTGAGCGAAACAAAAATGTTAAGCGGGATAATCCAACTCTAAAAACGAATTCAGAGGACCCTTTACCAATACTAATACAAACATATTATCGTAAGTCAAAAACTCTTTAGGTATTTTCTTGCCATCTGACCACGCAAAAGTCATACCTATTGTTTCAGTATAATATAATGACCAACCAAAGTTCAAATCTTCAATTCTTAAAAAAAAAAGTTCAAATTCTGTTACTGTAACTAACGATTTTTTTTTTTTTTACATATTTCTCTCAGACATTCATTAGAATTTTCCTGTCCACACTGACAAAGAAAACATTGGGTCCCAAAAAAATTGAAGGACAACGCTTTGCAAATTGATTTTTTAGTTGCACCAACTGCTGGTAGAATGAAATTGATCCAACGCAATGTTTTAAGTGTGGTGAATCATCTTTTCATAGAGTCCCTCATCCTCCCAACTCCTCAACCATTAGCTAATCAACTGCGTGCACATCAAAGCTAAATGACCTTGGGTGGTCTGGCTCTTTCTTCTCTCTCCTTCTCTGTCTCTTCATCACTTATCTCCTTATCTTTCTCTCTCTCTCTCTCTCTCTCTCTCTCTCTCTCTCTCTCTCTCTCCTCTCTCTCTCTCTCTTTCTCTCTCTTTCTCTCTCTCTCTCTCTCTCTCTCTCTCTCTCTCTCTCTCTCTCTCTCTCTCTCTCTCTCTCTCTCTCTCTCTCTCTCTCTCTCTCTCTCTCTCTCTCTCTCTCTCTCTCTCTCTCTCTCTCTCTCTCTCTCTCTCTCTCTCTCTCTCTCTATCTCTCTCTCTGTCATTGTGTGCCTGTGGGTTTGAGTGTGTGTCAGTAATCATCCCAAAACTACCGTGGAGGGCAAAATCGACCTCAACAGCTCCTTAAGACCATTACACCATCTTGAAACCCCCACCCCCCTAATGATGGAGAGGAGAAATACAAAACAAAGCAGATGTGAAGAGAAAGGAGAACATGAAATAAGAGAGGAATTGTGAAAAGCAAGGAGAGGAAGGTAGGAGGAGAGGAGACGTGAGGAGGAGAGAAAGGTAGAAGAGAGAAGAGATGTGACGAGAGGAGCGGAATGGAGAGGGGCGAGGAGAGATGATAGGAGAAGAGGGAGGGAGGAGAAAAGAAAGTAAGCAAACAAACAAACAGAGGATATTATGTGAAGGGCCATTGGACTCATTATCTTCTGAAGTCAGAGCAGTAAGGAACAAGGATCACTGGAGTCTGAAACATCCCCAAGTAATGATGGAAACAACATGACCCATAGCCCCTATCAGATGCCTCTCACTGGCTGATGGTAGCACACATTTATAGCAACCTACTATGATGGCCCAAATCATACACACGCACACACTTTTCCCCAAACCTATGTTGCCCCTTCACTCTCCCTCTCCCTTTCTCTTTCTTTTTCAGCACACACACATGCATAGGTACACACTCACACATATATTTCAAGTCTGACCTCTATGATGAGTTATTTGACCGGCTGTTTTTCCGATAGTGAGGGAAGAAATAAAAGAAATAAAAAAGCAATTTCAAATGCAGTCGATGGAAAGGTCAACTAGGTCTCGTAGAATTCTTCCCTATCCACAAAGAATTTCAAAATCGGAAACAGATTCAGAAGAATCAGAATCAGTTCATTAATCAGTTACGTAAGTTCACACTAACAAGGAATTTCATGTGGCAAACAAGGAATTTAAAGCTCATTCCACTTACAGATGGTCTTCTGTGAGAGGCACATCCATCAATGGCCTGCTGCCTAGCATCAGGTTAATGGAGGACAAATGTCTGCTATGCGCGCCTAACTGCCACTATATCTACAAACTGTTATGCCTAACCGTAGCTTTGCTTAACCACAGCTACGTCTAAAATCTGCTACACTACTGCTCTCTTGGTAGTTAAGGTTAAACAATGATCTTCCCAAGCAGAACTCTTCTTCGTTTAACAGGCCTGAGAAGTCCACTGGTGTGTCAGTGTTAGATATGGTACACACACACACAATCAGGTTTTTTGTCTTCATAAAAATATTATTTTAAAGTTGATTCAAAGCAATTCTGCATGAATCTAAATTGATAACAAATGTATTCATTGTGGTGTCATTGTGAGAAATAAGTATCTAATAATAAGTACCACATAGAGTATCTAATGTATCGGGTGAACTGCAGGTCAACAGTGAATACCAGACAAAGGAGGAAGGATGCCTGAATCCCATCCCTGCGTTACTGGCTGGTCAGTGATGATTGCTTCCTCCTAGGACTGTCTATGGGTCTCCAGACACCACAGTGCCAGGCTTGCCTGCGCTTTCAGAGATGTTGAATCAGCCACCTAAAGTTGGATTAGATACTAGCCTTTGAAGAGGTCTGTCCTTAAACCATTGATCAGTTAACAACAATTAAAGATAATGATTATTTTATTACTTCTATACTGTTTGAAATGTATAATAATAATATAATAAAGAGTGTTTGATCTATACCTTGCAATATTCAGCTCATGAGCACATAACCCTTGGTTATATCCAGGAGAGAAATATTTATTAATAATGTTCCTTGTATCATTGAGAAACTGTCATTATGCTGTTTTCTTATACCTGCATAGCCATACAGTTAAGTCTTTGTAAGGTGACTAGGAAAGGCCTGTGTCGCTGATGTAAGTCAGAGGTCACAATATTGCCAAAGTAATGCCATGAAACTTTGAATGAGGAAAATAGAAGGAACGAAAAGGCCATTTCTGGGAGCCCTATCTCAAGACCTACACAAAAGCTATCTGGCATACAATGTCCTTTTTCAGTGCCTGCAAAGGCAATGTTAATCATATTGTATCCTTCCATATTGTGATACTCCCTTTATTTCCTGTATTCATTGAGTTTACCAGACACCTGCACGACACATTTGTGTAATAAATACATAGATTTTGTCCATGTCTTTTGCCCTAACCCTCAACTTAACTATTCCTTTCATTGACTTGGAACTTTCAGTATCTAATACGTCTTCACATTGTGTCACATATCTGCCTTGAAAGATTTTGTCCTCCATCTCACAGTCATGTAACACTAACTATGACAATGAACAAAATGAGTTTAGTAATATGCAGGAAAGATGCGTATGCCAGCTGTAAGCATATAAAGCACATCATGCTAACCACACACTTCTACCTTCAATTTGATCACTGCCATTGGATTAATTGACTACTGTTTTGATATAGACTTTGATATAGACTTTATGGCCAGGGGATATATAGCTCATCTGGATTAACCTTCTGTTATTTAGAGAAACAGCATGGTTAAGAGGTTAAAAGGACTGGAAGGGGTGTAAAAGTATCACTAATGGATAAACGCTTCAACGACTCTTCTAAAAAATAAATGCTGTCAATACACCCCAAAATACACCTTTGGTGAGTCATTTTCAAGCATCAGGAACTATTAGGCTGATCGGAAGCAGGATACTTATCAATCCGAGTACGGAGAGAACAGGCTAACACACCTGGAGTACCATATCACATTAAGTCCTCGACTCTGTGGAATGTGTGTGCATTTGTGTGTTTACTGTGTTCAAATGCATTAAGTGAGATGGGAAGAACCGTGAACAATCTCTCACTCACTACCACTCTCTTTAATCCTCTTTTTCCATCCACCACTTTGGCTGTCTACCTCTTCTCCTCTCCCAGAGAACCATGTCCTGGCAATGTCATGCTGGAGAGTAGAGATAGGCTTTTTCTACAATCGTCTTGTTAACCCCAAACCACGTTTCCTCCTCTCTGGTGTGTGTGTGTGTGTGTCCATATATGTGTGTGTACTTTTGTGTTATATATCTCCCCTTGATGATGTGGAAATGAACAGCAGTGATGATCATGTACTATGCAACACCCAAGACTCCAGAAGTTGTGGAAGTATGGGATGTCAGTATATGTGGCATATAGTTAGTATTGCAATGCCACGTGTATAGGACATTTCAATAACATATTAGCCTTATTATCACATTGCCAAACCAAAATGACCAGACCAACCACTTGCTGTTATTCACAGACAACTGCCCACACATCAACAACACACACAAACAAAAACACACGTGGTCTGGATATTCTTGTGGAGACTCGCAATTCAGTCCCATTCAAAATCCAGTTATCCCTGGCCCTAAACTTACTGTAACACTAATCTAACCTAACACCAAAAACCGAACCTGAACCGTCACCCTAACCCTAACTCCTTACACCAACCCTTAATGTAATTCCACTCGTAACACTTATTCGAACACTAACTCCAAACCCTCTGAGAAATAGACAGCGTGTGATGTTCCCTTGAAATACTGAAACAGCAGAATGGTTCATTAGATAGTTCCAACTGCTTCATGAATTCCAACCTCACATCCTTGGCTCTGTACATTCATGTTGTCTCTGAATGGCTACCTTCTGTGGGGAATGGTAAGCTGGTGTTCCGTCTGTCTGTTTGTCTGCTCGTCTTCTACTTTGGCTTGTCAATCTACTGTATGAGACTGAGATTGAGAGTGTGTGTGTGTGTGTCGCTTCTGCTCCTTCCCAGTGAGTGTGTTGTGCAGAGCGGGATGGTAAGAAGGTCTTGCCTTTCTACTTTGGTTAATTGTGACGGTCCCACCATCTTCCAGAGATGTGTGTAGCTCCACCAGTGTAGCTCCCAGTGCAGCAGAGTGGAACATGGGGTGACAAGCTGACACGGTCCCTGACAGGCCTTAGCACAGTACCAGCCTATGTTCCCTGTAAAACTCCTGAAAATGTGCTGTTCGAGTTGGTAGTCTGACTTGGGCTTTTAAACGGCTCTGGGTGTTCTATATGTTGAACATTTTTGTGACGTTATTCAATTCAGATGAATTCTTTCTAAATACAGGAGATAAAGAAAGTTGATTATAAAATGTTTTCGTGGTTATTGAAATAAATGTTTGTTTCCAGTTAGTGTAATTTTTAGCATTTTTCTTGTCATCTTCTGTAGAAGTAGCAAGCTTGCTACCTACTGTAACAGCCAGAATGACAAATTTACTGAAAATGTTGTGGATTTTTAATTGAAGAACCCTTTTCAGTCTCTGTGCAACTGAACACAAAAAAAGTGGGAATTAAGTGCGAAGATGCCGGGGGGTACTGCGACCGTAAGACTCATCCCTGCATCAATAGTTCAGGTAAACAGCATCATGAAATGAGGGAGCCTAAATGCCGACAATATACAAGCTTCTGAAGAAAAACAATTTTTGACCAAATTTGCCTATCTGGTAAATGTTCTTTTTATGTGAGGGTGTTGTTGTGTAACAGTTGTTGTTCATTCGCATCTTTTGTAGATGTGTCTTTCCCTCTCGTTCACCAGGCTCATTTTTAATATTCCTCTTTTGTGTTGTAATATGATACAGTTACAGTGCACATGCATATGAACATGTCATAGGACAAATGAGGCAGGTGCTGGTATTTTGATCTGCATATAGGTCATGGTCATTTTTCTGAACCCAACAATAGTTCTGAACCACAGTGGTTCCACACTGTTGCAGCTTAATCAACTACCAGGATAATTTCCTTGCCATGTTTAGCCATCCTTAGTCCTAGTGTCCTTCAGTTTTAACATTTCATGATTGGAAGCAATGTGTCTGCCAGAGAACATGTCCTGCAACTGAAATCCAATCATCTCTATTCAACTCAAATATTAGCCCAGTGAGGTTGAGTATTGCTACACATACTGTGCACATGACATACAGTAAATGTGGTCTGACACTGTACACAATGTTCAGGGACCCATTTCTGATTATGAGCACGAAATACTGAATTACAAGTATAAAAACTATAGACAAGTTCTATTTGGCAAATGGAACCCAGGGTTTAAGTCATCAGTGTTACTGAGCATATACAGTACAGGCAAGGTATAATTTGTATTATAACAGACTGCTCGGTTGGAGTTGCAGTCTTATCTCCACGGCAGCAGCAGGCTGAGGGTGAGGACAGAGGAGGAGGTTAAGTGAATCACTGCATTGCAGACGACCCCTTCTACAATAGAACCACCCAGAGGCTCAGAGTTCAAGAGTTTGCGGAAACATTCTCAGGTGGTTCCTGAAACTAAAATGTCACATTGCGTCAGTTAGAGGAGAGGACAATGCTGTCCTCGCTGCCACTTTGTGCTCCCTGTCCTGATGGGGGCCCAGATCAGTCCGACGTTGGTCTACATGGATGGCACTCTTGCACACACTCTTTGAAGAAGAGTATTCGGTTGTACTTGGTTCAGAGGGACTAGATCCCTCTGAACCAAGTCTGTTAGGAACAGTTTTTGGTTTCTGGCTTGACCTTTTATCCGTATTGTACTGTAGTTCAAGTTAGAAGCTTTGTGTTGATCCCCCAAGAACTCATCAGTCCCACTGGACCTACATTCTGACAGGCCTCTTTTACAATTTATTTTTGTATAAGACTCAATTAGTAGTATAAGAAACGTTTATTGAGAATACACATAACCGATATTATTGGTCATGGCGTATATGGTTCTGCTCACACTGTTTCTACATCGTGGCAGATAACTTGATACACATTCCTCTGTAGGTAGAGGGTACACAGAACCAAGGACGGTCGAGGCTGGGGTGGAGGACGCAACAGGAGAAACTCGCTGAATCCTGTCTTGGGCTGCGCAGTGTTGGAGTGTGGATAGGTACCTGATCTTAAGTATGTAACCGGTGTGAATCGGTGAAACTCCGAAAAACATACTCCTCAGGTATGTAATGGTCCACCCGCGTCAGTGAATAGCTAGCTTTTCTTTGGCGTAGCTGGTAGTGGTTGCGCTTGGCAGTCCAGAGGTGGCAGGTTTGACTCTCGATGGCAGCGAACGACGGCCCTGGAGGAGCAAGACCACGTCCGTTTCATACCTGCTACAAGTAGACCGCCCTGGCTGTAAGTAGAAGTGTCAATGATGGTTCTGAGTGACATTGCGTGAGTTTCCAAGTCTGTTGCATGAACCACCTCCACCTGATTAAATGTGTTTTGTCATTTATTGAAAGCTGTGTAAAGTTGTTGCTGGTCAGTGAACTTGAGTCTGGTTAAAAACGAAAATATCACCTTCCTTTAACTACCCTCATTCTAGCCATTGCTAGGGACCACTAAATAACAAAATAACCCACAAATCATCACATTTTTCAGCCACCTGCTAAGAATGTTTGTAAATAGTTTTTTGAGACCATTATACTGTACGTTGCAGTCTGTGGGACATCATTCATACGAAAAACCATTCCTCCTTATTCCTCCCTAACCATTCCTGAAAGTGATGGATTATGAAAGCCTGTCAACAGAGTAGCTAAATAATCTGCTATGGATTACTGAGCAGTTACAAAAGTGGAAACCAATTTTGCCTGTGTGGTTTTGATGAGCTAATGATGTGCTGCAGTAGATCTATAAAGCAGCCATTGTGTATGGAAATTCACCTACAGATCTATGTACAACCACACTATTTGTAACTAAATTATGATTTGATCCCGAAACATGCTGAAACTCTCTCCTTCTCTCCATCCCTGTCACAACTCATTTTGAGGGTGTATAATGACATCACTCCTGAACGTAGTGTAATTGTACTGTGACAAACACAAAGCAGGTAAGCCCAATGGGCTTTGGCTATCTGTTCCTCTTTTTTCCCTCCTTGTCTTTCTTTCTTATTCTTGCTTCCTATCTCTCTCTTTCTCTCCATGCAACCCCTATGCATCGGCCAGCCTAACTCCCATTTCTCTCACACGGCTGTGTCTTAGCTCTTCATTCATTTTTAGACAACGTTGACTGCTGTCAGCCAAGTCTACGAAACATTAGAAAATAAAAGATGCTTCCCTCATTGTGTGAAGATAAGGGTCTGCGGGCATTATCTCCAAAGATAATTTTTATTCATCACATTTAACAGCATTTTAAATTCTCCGTCAGATGACTGACTCTCTGCTCCATGAATCATCCATCCCCTCCACCACTCTGACTCACTCAGAGTGACAGACGTGACATTTCGCTACAATCCTCTTGTTGTAGAAGCAGAAGATCTCATCCCCGGGCTTGCTTGAAGGGGGTGGGGGAGAGTCTCTCCGACACACCTGCCAACCGGACGGACAGGTGACCTTTCCTGCTGTGTTGCCATGCCGACAGGTGTCTACTTGGGGACAGAAAGCGGGGGTCAGATGCAATGCTGAAGGGGTCACAACATGTCATTGGCCAGAGAGGTCATTTGATGGAGAGGCTGATTATAAAGTAAAATCAATGGAACTGTTGCTGACCAATCACTGGTAAGGCCATCAGTCATGTTACACTGCAGCTATGGCTGAGCAATTAGACTCAAACTCAAATGTTTTCAGTCAAAACAGAGACTAGCCAGTGTCTCATTTTTAATGGTGTACTTTTGAACCTTAGTTAATGTCAGCAATGGCAACAGTACCACCATGGAAACATTGTAACATGCTCAAATAAATCGAAATCTTTAGCTCTGAAATTGTTACTTGCTTTGCAACTAGAATCAGAACTGCATGCACAAGATGGTCTGTGATAGCTATAGCAGTTTCCCATCAATGCATTGCGGTGGTACCTAATCCAGATTATGAGTGATGTAACTTCAATCCCGGACAGATGAAAGAATTACCCAAAGGGTTGTGTTCCTCTCCCGTCAAAATGGTGTTGTAGGTTAACTGAGTGTCTGTGTTAGCTGGGTAAACTGAAGCCAAGCCCAGCTCAGTGCTCTAACCCTGGTCTGTTGAAGTGAGTGTTCACATGTGCCTCCGACAAGTGACTCTTTACTCCAACATCCTACTACAAATCATTTCCTGCTGGAGCATTTCCCAGAAAACACGCACACACACTTATCTGTAATTACTCTGATCACCTGGGTCTCCTGCTCTGATGACGTATGAGGGAAGAAGGGAGCCAGAAGGAAGGATGGAAGGACAGACTAAGAGAGAAAAGGTAGCATAGGGAGTCAGATGGCTGAGCGGTTAGGGAATCAGGCTAGTAATCTGAAGGTTTCCAGTTCGATTCCCGGCCACACTAAATGATATTGTGTCCTTGGGTAAGGCACTTGCCTCGGGGAGAATGTCCCTGTACTTACTGTAAGTCGCTCTGGATAAGAGTGTCTGCTAAATGACTAAAATGTAAAGCATAGGGGTTGGAGGGAAGGGAGAGAGAGGATAAGGGCGAGAAAGGTGGAGACGGGAGCCACGGTTCTGTTCGACGTGGCTGAGTGATAGTGACGCAGCAGAATGCTCTTTGAGCTAACATGATGCCACTGGCTCGATTGTGCCTGCAGTGTATGAGCATGTCGTCTGAACCGGTTCAAAAAAACGTTTGTGACCACTGACACAATGAATGATTTGAAAAGTGAAAGGATTTTTCGTGTTTCCATCGTGACAAGGCACACACCAATCCACCTTTGCGAAAAGCAATGTTCACGGCCACGTGACGTGGTACGTTCTCTTTAAGCCATGTACCATACCTCATCCACCACCTCCTCATGTCATGATTGACATTAATAATATATAAGTTGAGGTCCTCTAGACCTTTACTTTGATATTTGATTGATAAAAAAACTCAAACATACACCCACTAAATAAAGAGTTTTGGACCTATAGATTTTTCCCTTAAATGTACACTAAAACAGAGGACAGAGACGATTTTTTGCAATTGTAATATTTTAAATTATATTTATGTAGCTATGATCATTCTATAGGGGAATTTGGACTGAGATATATTTTTATGTTTAAAAAGTCAGCTCAATTTAGTTCAAGCTCAGTTACTATGGCAACTCACTCTGTGAAACCATCCGGTCCGAGGCAGGCTAATGCCATTCTAGCCTGTCTTCTTATTGCATGTGAATGTGAGTGTGTGTGCCCAGGCAGGGTGCCAGATATAAAGACAGACAGACAGACAGACAGTCAGATAGACACGTATACACATAGATGCACGGCTTGAAATGCTTAGACATCCCTGCATTGCTAAATGTTCCAGACTGTGTGTGAATCCAACCTCATCATACTGACACTCACACCCGTGGAACAGAAGCAGTCGTGTCTGCAGGCCCGGAGAGGCGAACATATTGTGTTTACCAACCCAGCCTATGCCCGACAGAGACACCATAATCGCCCCGGAGTCCTGTCAGAGATCATGTCACAAGGCCTGCCAGACACAGAATAAGAGTGATTATAAAGAACAACGTACATAAGAATCATGCCGTTTTAAAACACATTTTATCTGAGGTCCGATCGTGTTACCAACCAGCCATGGAAACTAAACCCGTCTGCCTGACCTTGAGCCTTCTTTGGGCCACAGGAACACCAGATAACATGCGTGCGATAAAGCAGTTTAGACACTGACTGGATGGAACCCTTTGAAATCTGTGATTATAGCTTTTTTACATACTCCACGGGTTGGCTCCTGCAGCCTTGACATCTGTATCTGCCCACAACAGCTTAGCAGAACCTTTTCAACTTAATGTTCAGGGCTGTGGCAGGGATCAAAACCTCACCCAACACTGGCAGCCATGAGGTGGTGTGTGTGTGTGCTGCATAACAAATTCGGAGAATTTTGAAAATTAGCAATACCATAACAGCGTTGCCTGAAACAGGGTCAATCTAACCGGATCCCTCCAGGTCCATTGTGTTGTTCTTTAATCTTCAAACATCATCCCCGCATAATTAATTTAAATCACAACCCCTGGGTACACTTCAATTAACACACAGTGGCAACAGATCCAAACCCCTGAACAAGAACTCTGGGAGATTGGTTGGTAATAAATCTTGCAACATTTCACAGACGGTCCTCGTTTATTGTGGGGTTTTTATTGGCACAATGTTCCGGTTGATTCTGTGGTTAGTTAAGCGGATTCATAACATCCATTTTCTACAATTTCAGTCCAACACATGAGAAAAGATAAAGTGAGTGAGACCTCCTCCAGTCCTGGTTCTAATCTAAGTTTGGAATATCCAGAGGTCTTTGAGCTTGTCGGGAGATTGCTACACAAAGAATAATGAAATAACCAAATACACTGAAAACTATTTAATCTTCTATCCCACACTCTGATCTATTGTACAAATCAGCTGCGTAAATGTGTGTATGCGTGTGTGTCAACCCACACACACACACACACGCACACACACACACACACACACACACATACACACACACACACAAACACACACACAAACACACACACACACACAACCTCATACGCATGTAATAACAATTTACTGGAACACACTATCAAACACACATAGAACTGTTCTAATGACCCTCCACCACTTCTAAAAAAAAACATTTTACTCCACCTGCTCCTCTATTTTTTAAGGGGGTGGATGCATCAGTGGAAGGCTAGCATCTCCAATTGGCCACTGTTTACTGTATTTAAGCAGTTAGTGAATACTGTAATACAGGGGCGGACTGGCCATTGCGGATACTGGGGGAATCCCCGTTGGGCCGACGGGGTTGGGATGGTCCAAAATACCGGCTGCTTCCGTTAGCAACCGGCCCTCCCTCTGACATCGCCGGCACCTCCAATTAACACATATTGTTTGCTCTAAGACTGTCCAAGATCACTGACTGATTTTTATACTCTTCCTTACGATCTGTATTCACACTCATGGTGTCTATTTTTTGAAAATGTGCTGAAGTGTCTTCTGAAATGTGTTCTTATAGACTTCGGAAGTTCAACGTAAGAAAAGATATATATGATGTAATTTCTTTGTAATCATTCAAAATAATGTTAAATATATGGGTATTTTTCCAAATAGGCCACTGATTGGTCAATACGTGCGATGCATTGAGTGGGCAACTCGCCGTGTACTGAATGGGCCGCGCGCCGTGTATTGAGTGGGCCGGTCTGACAGTAACTCCCGGGCCACTGTTTCAGAGCAGAGATCAAGATAAACATGACCATGATGACGCCGATGCCAAGGCTGACAAGTCAATATTTAATAAGGTTTTGTTCCTTAGAGAACCGACTCAGCACATTCCTAATGATGAACGTTACAGAAAAATGACTCTTCTCTGAATTTTAGACAGGGTATTAATGCAGTCTGTCTCACCTCGATCTGCTTCATGCACTTAAGGAAACTTTTTTTCCTCTTAGGGCTCAAGGCTTGGTCATGGTGTTTTAATAAGTTGGATGAAAGCCAGAGACAGATCACTGCATGCCATGGCCTGGCTTGAATTGACACCCATTGTCAACAGAAGCTAAATCCCTTGATCCTCCATTGGCACAGTTCTCCAGAGGAAGCACTGTTAGGCGGCAAAAAGCTGTGTGTGTGTTTGAGTGTGGTTCAAAAATGACTAACAAACCCTAACCCTGTCATTACCACCTCCACCACCACCTCCTACACCCAAACCTGCCCCTCCCCAAACACACACTCACATCCCAACCCACACAAACCAACAACCTAACTCTCAGCATCCCCAGCACTACTCCATTCTCTAGACACCCCCCACCAACCCCTCCACAAACCTCTAAAGTCCCCCACCTACCATCTCCCTCCGCCTACACGCACACGCACGCACACACACACGCACACACCCACACACACACACACACACACACACACACACACACACACACACACACACACACACACACACACACACACACACTCTCCTGGCCAGACCAAAGTTCACAGGTGTCAGGAGGATGTGTGGTCAGGTTGATGTAGAGCCAAAGGCCACAGGGTCCTTGATGTGTCCTGCTGGTCTGTCTGCAGGGAGCAGCCCACTGAAGACCGTTAGCTTCCCCATGACGGCCACAACGACACTAGTTGCTGCTCTGCCTAAGACATCAATGTACAGTATTAGCGTGTGTGTCATTTGGTAAATGTGCATGTAAGTAGACAGAATGGACTAAAAGGAATGCTGCTTGGTTGTATTGATGCCATGATAGTACTTGAATCAATGGCAGCATGTTATGTGTGTGTGTGTGTGTCGGTGTGTCAGTGTGTGGGATGGAAACTAGCTGGTGGACTATCAGATGGAGTCCCTGATAGTGGGGGTGTTTCTATTGAAGTCCAAGGAGAGCAGAGTAGCCAGTAGAGTGGCCCCCTCTGAAGATGTCTCCTGCAGAGTGTTCCTCTGTTTGCTCTCCCACACACATCCATTTGCAACTCTGGGCTTCAGGCATGTGTACGTGTGTGTGCACCTGTGTGTGTGTGTTTGTGTTTATGTGCATTTGCACTTAGGATGCGGGAGAAACGTTGTTCAATATCTGCAGTCACAGATATTATGGAAACTGAGAAATTGATACCGAAACTTTATCATGAGAATGCGTTGGGAGAATGGCTATTGCTCTGTTCCTTAGTGTAGTACTTTGGATTGAAGAATGCGTGTTTACTCTCCTGTTTCACAGATTGAAACAGCACTGTGTACACAGCACACCCTCAGGCCAGAGAATCAGACCTTTGTCAACTTGGAGACAGGTGTGTATGCTTGTGTGTGTGTGTGTGTATGTGCTTGTGTGTGTATAAACTAGTGTACATCTGTGTGGGTGTGTGAGTAATATATCATTTCTCTTCAGAAGGTCAGTCCTCATACAATACATACTGAGCAGCTGAAGAACGTGCTGCCTAAGGGATGAAAAAACTACGTTTTATCAAGCACGGCCTTATCTTTAACCATACTTATCCAGCTTCTACCAGGGACACAGGTCACACTTAAAGTCTCACTGTGAATCTGAAAACATGCTTTGGTACATCTAACCTGCTATTTACTCAAACTGTAGTTTTAAATGAATCCCTTTCAAAAACCCTCAAACACAAGGTTCTGGGGGTGTATTTGTGCCAAATGCTATATTTCTGCGTCGACTGTTTTGGATCAGTTAAGTCCTCCTTTAGACAGCTGCCCTTGAAAACTGTTGCTGTGGTGTAGTCTAACATGGCCTGTTTCAAACTCCCACACTGAGCTCAACATGCGGCTCCATCTCAGAGGAAATCCCTAACCTTAACCCCACAGACGCATCCAGGGCCTCAGGTCTGCCAGAATAGGCAGGGCCTGGTCTGAGGAAAAGTCAGACATCTCCTTCCTACAGGTTAACCAGACATGTCCACATCTGTCCTCCTCTTCTCCTTCCTACAAAGTGACAGGCCCAGAGGACATAGAATGCTTGTTTTTGACACAGGCCTAATTCTGATCACACAAACGCACACACGCACACAAATCCCCCCCATGCCTTTGAACGCATGCAGAGGCTAATTGAAGACAGTTGAAGGACAGGAGGGAACAAGGGAAATCAATCGTTTTTTGGTTGGCCAACTGGGCAGCTTTATAATTGACTTGTATAGATAGCAAGACAAATGGGCTATCAGCACAAACAGAATAATTTCCATCCACTGGTACCAGCTGAAGTATGGATGGCTGTGGAAGGATATATTCATCATGATGTGGCCCATTTCAGGCAGCATTACATCATTACTTTTCCTTCACTCTCTATTGCATTTCCCCTGCACAAACAAATGTCTGGGACAGGACAGATAGCACTGATGTATCACCCTGCTCTACTGCTAGCTTGGGAAAGTAGGAGATATCACGGTGTACGTGGGAATATATACTTAAGGGGGTGGTTCCGTGTCATTTCATCCATTTGAATGATTTTCCTCTTCAAATAATGATGTGTTTGTGACAAGGGGAGGAGGACACTAGTTTTATGTTCATTTCTAATGTGTTTAAAATGAATTTCCAAGGACATGTGTTTGTTGCAGCCTTGAGTGTTGGTACAGGTATTAGTGATGAAGACTGCTGACCAGTAAGCCTGCAGCCTCCTGTGCTGATCCGTTCTGGACCGATGATTTCTCTAATGTGTTCAGGAGCAGATGTCCACTAGATGATTCATACATCCATTCGGCAAATTTGCCAGAGCAATTAACATGTCGCACCATCTACCACAGGAGCACCACCCACAGCGTATGACACAGTCCTGGATCGATCGGACTGCCTCCTGCTGCCAAACATACCCTTGTTAAACTGACCATCCTACCGATCCTCGACTTTGGCGATGTCATCTATAAAATTCCCTCCAACACTCGACTCAACAAATTTGATGCAGCCTATCACAGTACCATCCGTTTTGTCACCAAAGCTCCATACACTACCCACCACTGCGACCTGTATGCTCTCATGGGTTGGGCCTCGCTTCATACTCGTCGCCTTACCCACTGGCTACAGGTTATCTATAAATCCCTGGTAGGTAAAACCCTGCCTTATCTCAGCTCACTGGTCACCATGGCAGCACCCACCCGTAGCACGCGCTCCAGCAGGTATATCTCACTGGTCACCCCCAAACCACTTTGGGTCGACTTTCCTTCAAGTTCTCTGTTGCCAATGACTGGAACAAACTACACAAGTCTCTGAAGCTGGAGACTCTTACCTCCCTTACCAGCTTTAAGCACCAGTTGTCAGAGCAGCTCTCAGATCACTGCACCTGTACATAGCCCACCCATAAACATCAATCTACCTCATCCCACTATTGTATTTATTAATGTATTTATCTTGCTCCTTTGCACCCCAGTATCTCTACCTGCATTTTTATTTTCTGTGTTTAATTGGTATATTGTAATTACAGTAGTTATTATGTTTTGCTTATTCCATGTGTAGCTCTGTGTTGCATGTGTCGAATTGCTATGCTGTATCTTGGCCAGGTCGCAGTTGTAAATGAGAACTTGTTCTCAACTGGCTTACCTGGCTAAATAAAGGTGAAAAAAATAAATAAGAATAATGTCGAAATAGGGTTACGCATCCATGGGAGAGCGTCCAGTGTGCTCAGAGTAATGAGGGTAAGTCTGTCCTTCTGGTCTGGCCAAACTCATGTCTGAGGTCTGGGTTTCAACAGATTGCATCAGTAACTGATCCTATCAGTCACGGTTCATCCTGATTTGGCTCCAATCACTGTGTGTGTGCGTGCACTTGTGTGTGTGTGTGGGTATGTGTACAGTATGTGTGTTTGTGTGTTTACGTGCCGACTTTGCACAGATTGTTATGAAATCTCCCAATGCAGTCCATGGCGGCTGGTGTTAATATAATGATCTCTGACCCCAGTAATCCCTGTCCACCATTTCTGGCTGACTCCTCGCCCTTCAGTCTCTGTCCTCTTCCTCACCTCTTCATTCAAATACTTGAATTGAATGAAAACAGTGAACTGAGTTCTATCTGTTACCACATGCCTTCATAATCATGAGCCTCCATCTCTTCTGTGGACGCACTAACTCCACCATCCATCCCTCCATCCCTCCATCCCTCCACTCTGACATGCTGCCATCATTGAACACAGACAACAAAAGGGTTCTTCTTTACTGATGACATGAAAGACAAGCAGAGCAGGGAGGGGAAACCTGAGGACTGCCTGTGGCCAAATCAAGAGCCAGAGAAAGTAAAACATGCACTATTAAAATGGAATCCGGCTGTTTAAATGGTTTGGTTTTGCATAGCAGCAACATCAAATGAGCGAGGTCCTAGAGGCAGAGGGTGTGTGGATTTGGACTGGGTCTTGCCTGCTTACTGGAAGCTAGTAGAATACAGGGTTGCAAATCAATTAGTCTCAGTCAGCTTTGAACAATTTTACCCACCTTCATGTAATCAGTGGGGACACTGTAGTAATGGGAAGGAAGGTCAATTTCATAGCTTGATTCGCTGCAGTGAAATTAAAGGGAAGACCATCGATCATGACAAGATGGATCCTGCGTGTGTCTGGATTATTTTGTGCACGTGTGTTTATTTCTGTTTATGTGTGTGTGTGTGTGTGTGTGTGTCAAATTTGAGTTACAATCCTCTCATGGAGGTCTTTGAAGTGATATATTGGTAGGGATGTGGATTAGGGCTTCCCATGGTGGTCTCCCCTGGCCAGGCTGGTCCAGACTAGGCTTGTGGTGCATGGCACATGATGCATGTGTGTGTTTACGTGTGATTAGGAACAGAAATGAAAAGAGAGTGTCACGCCTACACCGGGTTCCCCTGTCATGCCACCACAGCGCTCCCGCTGTCCCGAATACTAATCATCGTCACCTGTTCCTCATCAGCAATCACCACCAGTACTTCAGTACACACCTCTGTTACGCATTGTCTAGCCTTGAACGTGATAAAGGACTCCTTGCCTGCAGTTTAGCAGCGTAAGTGGCACTCCTCTGTGTATAGCGGTCTCCTCGTCTTCGTGCCCTGTCCCTTGGCCAATAAACTCCTGGATGCACCAGTCATCTGTCTTTGGGGCTGGTTTACCCTGACAGAAAAAGGGGGATTGAAAGACAGAGACTGGTACAGTGCACACATAGAAAAAGAGACACAGAGTGAAAAAAAGAATACAAGCCTGTTTGGTTCACTCTTTCTCTTTACAGAAGAACCCCCCTCTTTAAGGATTCTCTCCAGTTACCACTGCTCCTGGTGCACATGTGTCTCTGAATTGTGTGATGTTGGCACCTGTGGCTAGACAGTGGTCCCTGGGGCCAATGAAACCATCTGGGCATGCCTCCCTCCAAGTCCCGCTGCTTTACAGACCATAGGCTGCCTGCACAAAGGCCAGATTTGAAAGTGGACTGTGATGTGTAGAGGAACTGGCACATGAGCCCTCACAGGTCTGTGTATGTCTACAGAAAATGTTTGTATATCTATGCTTCATTTTTATCCCTCCCTTTCATCGCTTTTGTGTTTTCCCATAGCTACTACTTTAGCCATAGGATCTCCAGGGACGTCTCCTTCCTGCTCCCAGCCCTAGATGTTGATGTGTAAGTAGGGCCCAGCCTGCAGCACCTCTGAGAAACACAGCTGCTCTCTTCTAAGTGTTCCAGCTTTGCTTTTTTTCCTCTGGAAATGTTCCTGGAACCCCAGGGTGTGGAACGCACACTCTCTAATGAAATCAGAAAGACGATGCTATGGTCTGACCAGAGGCAGAACTACGTCACTCTGTGTCCGCTGAAGTGAGTCACGACACTTTGGGAAATCTCGACGTAAACAACACATCTCATCACCCCACACGCAATAAACACAGCTGATAGGAAGTGATCCATTACAGTTAGGTCTGGTTCTTCTGGCTTTGCCTTCATTTTTCTGTCTCACACTGTAACACACAGCCGAAACATACACGCACACATGCATGCACTGTGAGTGAAGCTGTGTCTCAGAGTAGCTGGGGACCTGTGTGTGTGTCTGTGTGTGTGTGTCTGTGTGCGTATATGTGTGTGTCTATGTGTGTGCCAAGTAGGCGCATTTTTCTTATTCACACAAGTTAATAGGCTTAATTAGCGGTGCATATTCATAGAGCGTTCAATATGCACTGTGTTTTTCACATCCAATTATCTGCAGATAAACTTGCTGATTCTATCCATCAGCTTGTTTTCATTACAAAATTTAGTGGAACCTCATTAAGCCTTCCTATACTCTTAACACTTGAAGCGCCGTACAGGTTTTCCCTACTTATAGCGCGGCCAGGTGGTCAAATGACTGCCGACTCTTCAGACAGGGACGCTGTTACTGATAATGATCGCTAGATGGCACTTCTTCCACGGGGCCAAGAGTAAAGTTGCTAAATAAATGTTAATTTGACCTAGTTGGCTTTAGAGGGCTGTCACCGGGGCATGGAAGCTCCTATTGGGTCAAACAAGATGTCAATCGAAAGGGCAGAGTGTAGCGGCCATTTTAAGACTTTATTCCCACGTTTGTATTCGACCCATATCTCCTCCTAGAGCGATTAGTGTGTGAGAGACTGAAATAAGAAAGGAAGCGAAGGAAGAATGAAGCAACAAGATTGTGGCTATGTGTGGATATAATTCATTGTTTGGACAACTACTCAACATGGTTAGATACTTTGGACCTTGGGAATGTAAGCAGATGAGGTTATGATGGGTTGTGTGCATACCTGGAACATTCTGAAGTAATGGTAGGTAAGTAGTAACTTTTTTCTCTGGCTTTGCTGAAGGAACGGTCACCAGACAAAGACGTTGACGGTACTTGCTGTTGCGTGTTGATCTTGAATTGGTTTATTTCAATGGAAGCACAAGAATCGTAGCTTCCCAATGATGTATAACATGTGTACCAGTCTAAAAAATATATTTGTTAACATTTAGTGCGTAGTAACTGGGGGAGGAGGGGGCAGCGGGGCCCAGACTGAAATCAGGCTAGTTCTTGAAACATAAACCAAAATGTTTTGATTATTTATTTAACCATGCTGTAAAAAATCATCTGATGAAGGCAATGGGCGTCCTTTATTTGTGTGGCAGTTACCCAAATGTTCATTTTTTGGGTCACTTTAGAAAGCTACATGGGAGGTCATGTACTTAAATTCATGTAATTTTCTTGAATTTGATTTCAAGTTATCATAACTCCAGGACAATAGGACCGTAAAACAGCCTGTCTTGATCATTGCCAGTGACACTGCCGGTTTTTCTCTATCGTTTCCTTTATCGTTACCTCTCTGTATCTGACTTATGGTGCTAGACAGAGAAAACAAGTAAATTGTAAAAAAAATCAAGAAATCTTTTGAATTTTTTAATGAGTAAATACATTTGTACTTAATAAGGATGGGGGAAGAATATATTCACATTTGAATTGCGATTCAGTCTGATGGCGATTCTGATTGATTCTCAAATGTATGTGAATCCATTTTTTTCAAAAACCTCGGGAAAATCGTGAATCAATTTGTATTCGAGTCATGACCCCAGGAATCGATTTGAATCGAACCGTGAGGTACCAAAAGATTCCCACCCCTAGTACTCGTTATATATAACGTGTTGTATATGTACTCCTGTGCTGAAACTAACTGTATAGAGAAATTGAGGGGTTGGATGACTGAGACTGTCTCAGAGGTATATAGGGAGGAGAAGGAAAAGAATAGGCTACATGACAAATAGAGCAGCTCAGACTTGCTCTGCTTCAGACGGTGATGACTGTCAACTGTCGATTGGAAGAAGGGACAAAACAATGGAGGAAAAGGAAGGTACATGGGAGAGGTATTGAATCAACAGGCTGTGTTGTAGAGGCAACCTTTCCCTCCCAAAAGATAGATACACTTACAGGTACACACGCACACACATGAATACTACATGAACAATTGGACGTACATCTCTTTTCTTGCAATTACATACATGAGCACACACTCACATACTTTTTGTAATGAGTAACCACACCCTTCCCTCAGCCCATTCCATATGTATAAAAAATAAGCTTTCTGGTGAAATGTTGTGGATATGGAATTGACCACGAATACGAATGACTATTTCACAATATTGTAAAACCACCAACTTAGAGAAATCGAATGTTCGCAAAAGTTTTATCCGTAGGTGCTGACACATTTTCGACTCATGTCAGCAACAGCAGAGCAACAGCAGATGATAGAAAATACACAGCTACTGTATTTCAAGCTGCCGCAGACACACATAATACATCTGCGGATGAGACGCACGTATTAACGCCCTCATCTGTAGCACTGCTTGTCATGGCAACGTTGAACTGTACAGACACAAATACATGCACTCACACACAAAGAAGACATAAGACAACACAAGAACCAACACCTACCCCAGCTGCCTGTTAGTATTTCTGAGCTTGTTTGTGGAGACCATTTTCTCAGAGGGTGATTTATGGAAACAGTCCTGCAACCCCCCAGGTTCTCCATTATGGATGAGAAGATGTCACCTGGGAAATCATGGGGTAGGCCATGAAACTGTACACTCTTAAAATGTTCTGGTCACACAGGAAAACTGTCATGCGGGTGGATGCTGTAGGTCCTGATCCTCCTGATTCTTCCTCCTTCACAGCCTGCACAGCACTGACCTCTGTAGGTACAGGTGTGGAATTAGACCTCAGAACTGTGTTTTTCCAATCTAGAGTGGTACTGAAGAAGTCTCTAGTCTACCCTATTGCTGTGAAAGTACAAGGTCAATGAAGTCAACTGGCAAAACAAGTTCAAGATAAAATCAAAGTATTTATTACAGATCTGTAAAGTGCAGGTGTCTGATACCCTCAAGCTGAGCATCTCTGACTGGACAAAGAATACAGGAATGAAGGGCAGTTAAATAGTATCACAATATGGGAGGGGGGTGGAAATCAATAGCTTCGCAAGTACAGAAAGAAGACACCTAATTCATGGTGCTAGATAGCTTCTGTTTAGTCTTCAGACAGGGCTCCTAGAAACGGCCTTGACATTCCTCCTATTTTCCTCGTTCAAAGTTGCATGGCATTATACACTTTTTATCCAACATTTTGACCTTCGACCTATACTCTAATGTCACAGACATTTCTTAGACTTAGAACAAACTTGTGGCTATGCAGGCATAAGCAAGCTTTAGCAAACAGCAACTCAGTTTGACAGTTTCCGTGATACAAGCAACATAATTCATAGATAGGCATATTTATAATCTAGTAGGGTATAGATTGACAATGTTTATTATATTCAGAACATTCAAAACGGTATAAAAGTAATATAGTAAACATTAGTTGTAAATTGATCAGTGGTTAACAACAGACCTCTTCAGTACCCAGGGACATTCTCTGTCGACTGATAAAATATGGGGAAAAGGTGATATAATAATATTGCAAACACACACAGGTGACACATCCAATGACATTTAAATAACAATTTCTTACATTACTATACATCCTGTATGAAGCAAAACACCCAGCTATATTTGGTCACCCAAAATCACCTTGGTTTACAAATCCCCCCCTATTTTACAAATCTAGCAACTGCACAAACACACTTGTTACATGTATACACACACTCTCTTGGGCACACACACGTTCTTTTTGAATGACAGTTCCAATTTCTGTGCTGACTGTGCAGGTTGCCAAGTTGAGGATTATCTGAATCTCAGCTATACATATAGAGCAACTGCTTGTATGGCATGGACTGAAGCTCACACTCTGAGGGCGAGGATTGCAAAATTGCTAGATCATATTTTGTCAAAGTACATGTTTGAATGTCCTGGAAACGTAAAAAAAATGTGTTCTCCAAAGAAACTGCTGTCAAGTTCTCTCTTTTTGCGCAATGCATTCTCTCGTGGCTTAATGTCTGAGAAGTATTTCTTGGAGACCATGGGCTGTCTTCTCTCTCTGGCCGTCTGGGTTCAAATCATCCACCCAAACTCTGTGAGCCCCAGGGGACCAACATGCTTCAGATGAAGCAACTCCAACAACCTTTTTGAATTAGCACATAACTAACGTTGTACACACACACACACATACACACACACTCATAAGCAGAAAAATGTATCCAGTCTAAAGATTGAATAGTAAAGTGAGACAGGCCTGCTGTGTGTGTGTGTATCAGTATGTATGTAGTGGTCTGTGTGTGTGTGTGTTGTGTGTAATCGGCCGTATGTGGCACTACCAGCTCTTGCGCCGGCTCTGTATTTTTATACGAAAAATGACTGTTACCAGAGGGATGATCTGTCTCTGGTCTTCTCCCTGCAAAAGAAACCAAACGACAGCAAAACATCAATACACACAGACACACACACACATATACGTTATGCCTGATTTAGGGGGAGAGTGGGGTAAGATGAGTTCATTTTACGGGCTTTGTCCTCCAGGCAAGGAAAAATGAGACAGAAGTAAATGGAAGTAAAACATCTACCTTTATTTTAGGATGTCTCCTGTTAATCAAAATGATAAATGTGCTACATGACAAAGTGATGTGAAAATAAAATCTTGTGGCTCAACTTGCCCAAACTTAGATCTTAAATTTCTCTGAGCCAATGGATAAATTATAGCCTGGCTCTGCCATCCTACGTACTTCCACTCAATTTGGATTTTGCTTCTGTACTAAATGAAATGTACGAGGGTCTGGTTAGGACCAGGCCAAGCCATCAGGGGTAAATTGGGATACAATAAATACGAATAAATGTTCCTTTTCCAATTTGTCTTTTTCATTTTCTTAAAGTTAACTTAAACATTAAAAAGCCAAAAAAGTAAAGTTGAATATTCAGAATTTAGCACAATTATCATTCATTATTTGTTTGGCATTTCAATTACTATACAACACCCAAGGTTGCATTGAAATATGAAGTGTTGCTCTCTTTGTGAGGTTCTGTTCTTTCCTGGTCCGAATTTTTTTTAAACTTTATTGTACCAGTACCATTTACTGATCTAGGTTTGTGTTTTCTATGTTTACATTCCGAGTTCTAAATTTTTTATGTTCAGTTTGGTTGATGATATTCACCTGCTGTTTGTTGGAGCACCCTATTTGCTTGGTTCAGTTACCCATGTGAGGTATTGTTTTGTGTCTGAACAACATACTAAGCCTTCTATTCTGAGTATTTAGATATAGACAAATACCAATGACCTGTCTTGACCTTGTGGTAATTTCTTTGACCAACCAAGTATCTTTTCCTAGTTCTTGCTTGTACCTTTGCTCTGGGTTTTGTATAAATACCTAAGATTGACAGATTCTTGACTTGCCCTTTTGTACTTTTGCCTTGGACTTTCCTGTTTCTAAAATAAATGACGTGAACTTTTTCAGGAATTATCCTGCTGCCTACCCGTTTTGTGGGTCTTGCAGGTCTCCAAGCCTTATCAGGTTGAGGTAGCTTCTTCAGCACATTGCTTTGTGGGAAAAATTCCTTGAATGCAAATGTGTGTTTGTTCTTGCAAATGCTCCTTTGGATTCTTCTGAGAAATCTTCCCTTTAAGTTTCTCAATTAAGCTAATGTACTGGTAGCTCCTGGTAGTTATTTTATTTCTCTTCATGAGCCCTTTTCAAGTGTGTTTCAGGTGTAAGCCTGTTTCAGATGTAAGTGTGTTTCAGGTGTATATCAGTTAGGATTCCTGTCTTCACACGCTTTCACTTTGTTTGTGCCCTGTAATGCAGACTTTGGATGAGGGTAGAATTTAATTTGCCAACGCACGCAGTGTGGCCAGGACCCATATCTGTGTCACTTGGTGAAGCACACCCACATGTGAGGCATGATGAAGGTAGTTCAGCAGTGATGGAGGTTTAAGCAATGGGTACTAGATCATCTGCAGTACCAGGCTGTATCTCAGGGTTTTACTGGTCTGATACCATGGATGGCTCAAACTCTACATCAGTGAAAATATCCCAGAAAATTCCTGTCAAACTGAATCCAGAAATAATATGCCTGAATGGTGCTTGTAGCAACCGATAATGTAATAACGGCCAATCATGTAATAACGGCCAATAACGTAATAATTTAAATGTACATTTTATCTTCAATTCTGGAAAGAAAGTGTCACTCTTAGCCTTAATATTGCATCTTGTAACAGTTGTTTAAATATCTGATCTTACAGATGCCCCTCCACCCTCAAACGTTTTCCAATGCAAGGCCAATATCGAATAACCAGCCAATAACGTAATGAGTTATTACATTGTTGGCAAAACGTTATTACATTATTAGCTCAACAACTTTATTACATTATTGGCAATTTATTACGTTATTGGTTTTATTACATTTAAATTATTACGTTATTGGCCGTTATTACATTATCGGTTGCTACAGTGCTGAAAGTGCTGATCTCATCTATACAATGTTCAGTTGTATGCCTCGGTAGGCAAACCGTTGAGAAAGAGAAAACATTTTTCTTCCAGTTGACAGCAAATCCCAATTGGCTGAAGTTATTCACCAGAGATGTCTTGCTCTGAATAGCCCTGCCCGGAGAGCGGGTTAGAACCAGCAGGTACTCCAAGATGCATACCTCTCTATGCAGCCTCAGTTCTACAGCTGCCGCCACACATTTTGAAAAGCCAATGTGTAACTGAATGGTAGGCACTGCATGAGTGCTCGTACACCTTTCCTTCAAAGGTGAACTGCCGACATTTCCGATTTCCACACTCAAAAGTCTGATTGCCACATGGAATTACACATTCTTTAGGTCTATGCCGATAAAAAAAAATGTGCCTCTGTACACATGACAGAAGGCGTTGGAGGTGTAGAATGGTCCAGTTTTCTTTGGAAATACAGGGAAACCAGATCAATGCACCACTATTCCTCTGGTGCTTCTTTCATATGGTTTATGAGTTTTCATTTCCTTTTCCTCTTATTTAATCTATTTAGGCAGGATTGACCTGTCAAAATGTTCCCACTGGATTTTCCAGCCTTGACATCAGTGGCTCCTTTTATCATGGGGTAAGGTAAACCACTGGCACATTTGACCCCATATTATGGGTTCAAATGTACTTACTAAAAAAGTTTAGTGAGTTTAGTAATTTAAGTTAATCTTAGGGCTAAATGATTCACATGGTTTAATTTGCTGGCAAATAATCAACTTGTATGATATTTTACCTGGATGAATAAGCTTTGACATAACTGGCATCATACCTGACATCATGTAGAGCATTTTGTTTGAAAAGTAAAAGTGAGAGTGTGTGAAAGGCATAGAACCAACCTCAACCCTGCAACAAGAACTCTCAATGAACCTCTACTGTCATCTTCTGGTATTAAATTGAACTGCGTGAGTTGAACTCCTGGTTGGCCCAACTTGCTACTGGAGATGTACCTTCCTGAAGGTTTGCAATCCATACCTCAGCTGACACAAAAAGTATTAATCTCATCCACCAGCTAATTACTAGAATCGGTAAAATGGAATTAGGGTATGAATGAAACCCTATCCCTAAGCTACAGGATGGCCGCAATCTAAATAGGGTTGAGCCGCCCTTCTCAAATTAATGGATCAAAATAGATATACGTGCACATAACAAGATATGTAAACACGAAAAGTAGAGAGAGGGAGAAGGAGAGGGAGAGAGGAAACGCAGAGGAACAGGCTTTACATATGTTTGCATTTATTTCCATCCAAACACAATTGTAATCATTGTAGCAGTAGTTTTCATCATGACTTGTGAGATCGTTTTATAAATCATTTCATCAAAGTCGCTTGTAAAAAAATCAAAGAACTTACTTGAACTAAAGCATCTATAATATTACAATATACTGGTAGTATAATAGTAATAATAATAATTATAATGGTAATGATACTTCTATATGCCTTGCTTTTATAATCACATTATAATCTCTCTCACACACAGCCCCAATGCCTCTTTCAGCAAAGCTGCGGGTATAAGGAGCAGCGCGTGTCTCTAGCCCACAGTACTCTCTCTCTCCTGATGAAAATACAAGAATGGAGGTCAGAAACTCAACAGAGAGCGACAGAACAAAAGGAAGGAGGACTGTTAGGACTTGACATCGACTCAGAGCACGAGGGAACCTGGAAGCCAAGACAGACATGGTTCAGCTTACTGTGGGACATATTTACAACCAAACTTGGAATGGTGTTCTGCATAGATCCACAGGATGGGTAATGTTACCATGATGAAACCAGAGGGAAGGAGGCAGAGAGAGTCGGAGTGGGAGAAAGGGTCTAAATACCCTCACTCTGGTGCAAATATGTTGGGGTAAGAGGCATTCATAGGTTTTTACTGTAGACCCCCCCCCCCCCCCCTCCCACACACACACGCGGACACACGCTCACACATATCCATGCACACTCACTCTGACACAGAACATTACAGAAATGTACAGACATTCTGAATGCCATACTCCAGTCATTGGTGTGACAGACTCTCTAATCATTTAAGCCTAAAATATTACATTGGGGACTTCTGTGAAAACAAAAGTAATAAATACATAAATATATCGCATCAGAGCTGCGTGCATGCATGTATTACCGACATATTAATACTGTGTCAAATGCAATTTTGTCTAGTTTACATCCACAGGAGTCTATTTGTCGACATGAGTAGCTTATGAAAGTATACTGTGAAAAAGGCCAAAAGGACAACACGGAGTGGCACCAACACACTATCATGATGAGTGGGCATTACTGCGTCAAACATGTGATGTGTATGTATATTGCATGTATGTGTGCCTGTGTGATGATGACGTGTGTGTGTAGGCATACTAGGGATGAAACGGTTGTCTGTTTTACATAAATCACGGTCAAATTACCAATGCTTAGTAGGCTATTCCCGTTTCAAATTCCTGTTTCAAATTGTAATTATTATGACAACCGTAGTTTGATTACCACTGTTTCACGGTAAATACTGTCCAAACCTATCAGAAAGCCTGTGTAGCATCGAATGCTGTTTTGGTTGATTTTCTACTACAACCAGCAATAAATAAAAAACAAATACCTTAGTAAGCATGTAGACACTTCCTCTGTGTGGGGAAAACATGGATATACAATGCTGTTCATTTGATTTGTTTACATTTTTGTGTTGTTATTAAAATGTTTACAGCTGCAGGGTTTGTTTATGGTTACATAAGTCTTGTATGCATATTGGTTTACTTGTGTTGCTTTGAGATGCACATTTGTTTTGCTTGCTTAATGTTCTGTTCTTCTAAATCTGCATGATAAACCTTTACCTCTGGTGACATGGTTCCATCTTTAATGTTCCAATTCCAATGCTCATGCACACATTAAGTGTGATGTTTGTTGGTTTTTCAATATAAAACTTGATAAAATAATTTCAGTGTGTTTATTATCATATTTTTTATGTATCCAGCAATACCGTGAAAATACTGATAACCACGATAATATTGGTCACTGTAATCGTGATATGAAATGTTCATTCCGTTTCATGCCAACAAAACAATGACTGATTGATGTTAGATAGCAATCCACATTTGTCCAAGGTGTGATGAGAACATTAGTTCATTCACAACCTTAACCTGATAGAGAAATATGCCAGATGAACACATGAAAACAAAAATGTTGCAATATTCCTGTTCTGTCCTTTAATGTCTGTGGTCTGTTCTAGAATGCCATTAGTCTGTTGTAGACTCTTACTGCTCTGTTCTAGAATATTCCTGATCTGTTCCAGAACATTCTGCTGTCAGATGTTATGAATTCATGGCCCTGTTCTAGATTGGATCCTTCATGTTCCTACAGTAATTAAGGTAATACGAATGTGTGGTCTGACACTTGAATATTCCTCAGTCAGATATGGGGTATTCCTGGTCTGTAAAAATTCCTTTGTCAGATGTTGAGTATTCCTGGCATTTTCTAGAATGTTCCTAGGTCAGCTCAGTAAATATTCTGATATATCGGGTGTCTTCACTGTTGCTACTGTTCAGTTTAGGTACAGAACATCACTGTCTTCCCACATTTTCCCTATTATGTCCTGATTTTGGGAAAAAAAAGCCAAAGACAAAATCCTCACCTATAGATCACTGATGGAATAACATGCTGTGTGCTGACTCACTAACACATGAGAATGAAAGATGTTAGAATGTTCTGTTGTCTCCTCCAGGCTAGCTGCCAGCTACTCCTAGCAACCAGCCCTGGGAGAGCTGGCAGGAGCTATAGTAGAAAGCTTCCTTTCTACTTGCATCTGTCTGGACCTCTGTGCCCAATCCTCCAATAAGCATTAAAACAGATAAACTAAGAATACAATCAGTCTTTTAATGAGCATTTCTCATCAGCAGAACAGGGCCAATCAGGACCTGCCACCTGACATCAGTTCCTCTTCTCCACAGACTCACACTCTCAACTACTCTGTGACTTCAGAAATGTTCAAAAACATTACAAACACCCAACACAACCAAGAAATTAACTTTCGCTGCCTCTGAGGTTGCCAATCTCAGCATACTGGGTTAACTATAATATGCCTCAAACCACATCTATGCATGACAGGGAGAGATTGTGTGTGTGTGTGTGAATGTGTTTATGTATGTGTGAGTCAGTGATTTAGTGCTTATATATAGTAATGTAGATAATTCCATAAGAAGCCCTTTATTTGGTGTGAGAGGGGGGAGGTGTGCCTGGAGAACAAATAGAAATAGGGACGCGCAACAGGAAGCCAGGGATTGGTTGTAGTCATGACAACTACACATGGGGTGGGGCTGGGGTCAAATCAACAACTTTTATAGCATTTCGGAGAACCTCCACATGCACTAAACACAGATGATGAGTAAAGAAAAACAATCGGAACTGAACAGTGCGCTTTAGTTTCTCATTGCAGGCATGGGAAATATAGAGGATGTGTGTGTGTGTGTGTGTGTGTGTGTAGAGGGGACAGAGAGGAGCCTGTCTCTCTGAGGGACGTCACCGCCAGGCCACTGACCAGTGGAGCAGCTGTGGTCTACAAGAGGAAGTTTACGCCAACATTGATGGTGATTCAAACCAAAGGTCATGACCTTTAGTGGGCCTAGAGCAGGACTGACATCATAGAAAGGGGACTCGGGGTGGACACACACACACACGCACACAAGCACACTCACGCACACAAGCACACACGCGCACACATGCACATACAAACCTACGCAAACGCACATACACCCCCATACACAAGCACCCACGTGCACATACACGCATGTGAGCATCCATTCACACATACAAACACACACACACACACACATTTGCTTTGTAACATAAACTGTATACAGCTATCCTATGTGGATGAAATGTTTCCTTCCTGCACGAGAGATCCCTAAACAAACATTAAGAATGAACATTGACAGAGAGGACATTGGAGTGGTATTCCATAGCCAGCCAGTGCAACAGAAAGCCAAAATAGAACACAGTGTAGAAAAGTTTAGTGAGAGAAACTCAACAGCGAGGAGACCTTAGTCCCCAATCCAACAAAGGCTGCACCATGGTTCGTGGTTGTTCCTTGTCCTGCCCACTGGGTTGCTTATGTCCCTTAGTTTGTTTTTTTTCATTGATTTGCATGTCTTCCTTTGTGTCCAAATATCACACCTCTCTGTGAAACTACATTCCCAGAAAGCACTGAGGTCTTTCCCTCTGAAATGGACATTTCTCTCCATCAGGGGGATGGAGGGGGGGAGGGGTTGCGGAAAAAAAGGGAATACTAACCCTGCCCACTCCCCTCCATCTCAACCCCGAAACTCCCTCGATTCAGTCATTCCTCATTGGCTGGGCTCTCTTCCAGAGGCGTGATGGTGGGGAGGCCCAGCCCCGTTGCATTGTGGGATGCGGTGAGGCTGGCCACGGTGTGCAGCAGGACCAGAACCAGCAGACAAAATCGGAGGCGGCTGGACGACAGTCTGCAGGCCGCAGAGGAGCTGAGCGCGCCGCGCTGCTCGCACCGCGGGTGAGTTTGTCCGAGGGGGCCACAAGAACTGTTTTCCGGATTAGAGTCCCACCGGATGTCACAGCACTCTGCTGCGGCTGCCACACCTGAAGGGTAGTCCTCCAACAGTCCTGAGGGAGAGAGAAGCACACATGGACCGTCGATCGGACTCTGATTCATCAGGCAAAGCCCACTGTCGGTGATATTCATCTATCAAGCACCGCACAGTCAGTCGGTGAACATGTTAAGAAAGCTTTATTGCTTACGGCCGCAAGGAGACAAAACATCACACGCCATGGTGCCACAAAGTTTGTCCACTAGCATGTTATGCTAGCTACCTCAACAAAGATTCATCAAAAGTTGGCATTTCAGCGGATATAAAAATAATTGGATGTATACAATCTTCACACTTATTTGATTCATTCCAAAACAGACATTTGGGGGGTGAATATTTGTAAAAGGAACACTTAAAATACACTTACGGTCAGCAAATATAGCTGAGTATGTGTGACAGACCCAGGTCACATAGAGTACCATGGAGTGGACAGGATGTGCAACTGCTCCAGACCATGCTTTAGTGTGTGCGCATGTGAGAGCGAGTCAAAAAACATGCTGGTGGAAGTAGCGAAGAGTCTGCTCCGTATTTATCTGGAGCGTTTGATGTTAAAATGCTTAAGCCTGATGGGCCCATGTAATTAAACCTCTACACTGATCTGACAAGGCCTGGTCTCAAAGCTCAGTGCAGAAACGACAACACACACACATACACTCTTTCCCGGCACGCACTTACGCTTACACGCAAGCTCTCTCTTGTCTCTTTCATACACAGAAAGACATACACACAAGATTGGTGGGACAGGAAAGGGTCAGTTAATTCTCCAATCTAATAGCACCAATCATCATGGATTACGGTGACTGACCCCACATTGACCCATAACGGCGACATCCTCCCATCACTCCCTCTCCCTCCCAATCTGCTCGGACACAAAGGCAGTTATACAATGGGGCATGTTGTTGTGTTTTATGACCACTATGTGGCGCCAGTGACATATAGTGATCTCTATAAGAGTGGGAGCTCCACTGCATTGGAAACGTATCATCTGACTATAAAGGCAGGACTCTCTGTCTATGTGTCTGTGACTTCATTATCTGGCCTATTGGACACTGTCTGAAGTCAGGCAGGTGGGTTGCTCAGGACCCAAGGACTTGCAGTGTCGAGTTTGAAGTTGTTTGGATGAGCGATCAGGGACAAACAAATCTAAATATCAAAACTCGTTTAGTGTGTATCTGTGTGTGTGTGTCTGTGGCTCGATTATCTCGAATGAAGTTAAAATTCAGCAGGTGTATTGTATTATCTTTTTTGAAAGTGCCTTGCCTTTTCCAAACTGTTTCAATGGATGACATCCCAGATGGATATGTGTAACAAACCAGGTTAGGGGTATAGCTCAGGACCAAAGGACATATGGGAAGTTGTCCGGATGAGCAATTCATGAGAAATAAATATAAACGCATTTGCCGCCAACGGGCATTACACCAGTAAAATGAAATGATACAATGGAGGAAACACAGATGCAATAACTTGCGTGTGCGTGTGCATCTGTGCGTGTGTGCGCTCGTGGGTACCTACCCGTGCATATAAAACTGGGGCTGCCTCCGTGGATGAGATCGTCGTTGTCGGGCAGAATGAAGGGGCACCTCTGTTGCACCTCCAGACAGTACTGACCACAGGGGATCCTGCTGCTGCAATGGATCTGACTGACAGGGAAGTACTGGGAGCAGAGCCAGGGCTTATACACCGTCTGGATGAGGGGGGAGGTGGGGGGTGGGGGTTGAGAAGGGGGAGGAAGAGAGAGTAGGAGGAGAGGAGGAGAGGGGGAGGGGTAGGAGGAAGGAAGGAGAGAGAGTATAGATTAGAGGTTGCGTTGGACTCGCACATACCGAGGTATACACATGCACATCCGTGACCTCTACAGATATTGATCCCGTTGAATTGATGGAAACTTGATGTGTGCATTCCCACAGAGTAAGACTCTGGTGGGAGGTCATACTTCTTCTGTCTCTCTGTCTAAACACACACACACACACACACACACACACTGTACAGTAGCTCTTTGTACTTAACATAAAACAGGGCTGTCTTCCAGGTCACACGCAACGCTTTTTCCAACTCCCTTCTCCGTTTTTCCCCCCGTGCACTGTTACACTATCCTCTCCTTCAACTCTCCTCTCTCTCCGCTCTAACCAGGGCCTCTCCTTGATTACAACTACCAACCTCTCCTCTCCCCCAACCCTCCAACTCGTCACAGCACTTTTACCAGCCTTCTCATCCGGAAAACTTTATTCGAGGCAGCGTGGCCACAGGCCATGCTAGGCCCTGCTAGGCTGACACTTGCATGCGGGCGCGTCTCCTAACTCCCTGTGCCACTGCCGGTCTCCCAGCGGCACTCAGCCCTGGTAATTAGCTGCTGGTTCCGGTGTCTCACTCCAGGGAGCGCCAAGCGAGTTAGCTCCCTCCGCAGGCCAACCGTCACGCCTTGGCACACCCCACCCAATCACAGATCATGTCACTCCACTACGCTGATGAAATATTTATCATGTGTTTGTGTGAATGTGTGTGTGTGTGTGCTTGGAAGCAGAGAGAAACCCAGAGTATCACTTCAGTAAGAGTCTATTTGTCTGTCTAAATGATGTTTTTGATCTCTCTTTATGTTAACAAATAAATCATATAGTGCAGTTTGGGGGTGGGTAAACAGGACAAACTAAATCTGTATAAAATGAAGCAGGTAAGGCACACGCACTACACTATGTAGTGCACACTATATGCATAACAAATAAGCACACAATCACACCTACACATCATGTATACAACACATACACAAATGCAAACACATAAGCACACATAAGCACACAAAAACAGAGACTTGGTTTCATAATTTGATTTGAGATGTAAATTTAAGAAAGATAAACAAACACACACCCATAAAATAGCTTTCCGTTTGAGCTTGGCTATCAGTATGTGAATATCAAACATGGTCACATGGTCCCATGGTCACATGCCTATTATAATACAACATAGCTCATCTGCACATCCTTACTGATATTTCTGTGACATGAACAATGGGCCTTAGAGACTGTGTGTGCTAGTGTGTTTTGTGTGTGTGTGTGTGTGCGATCTCTCATCCTGAGAGTATACAACATGCTTAGTTTGTCTGTCTGCACAGAAAGAGGTGGGAGAGACACTCAACCCAGTCCTGTCATTTGTACCATTCAGCGTTGTCTCATATAACACTGACCTCACAATGTCAACGTGAGTAAGCATGCGTACGGGTGCAGCGTATGTGAGTGTGTGTGAGTGTGGGGGGATGGGGGGGAGGGGGAGGGAGGGGGGAGTGGAAGTTAGGAGATGTGGAGGATGTGTATGTCATCAGCGTGTGTTTAGCCCATTCAGCACTATCTCATTTTACGATGTCAAAGTCAGAGTGTGCTCTGCTCACGTCTCCTCACCAGGGGCGGGGTCGTGCACTCCGTCTGAAGGACCAATGACATCACAGCAGACCGCTGATTGCCTCCTAACACGACACACTATCTCTATACACGTCCTCTCGACAGCACACTGCCATGCTGTCCATCTAAACACAAGCAGAACATGCTACAGGTTTTACATGATGGGCGCTGAGTTTTACTGCAACTCCTCATGGCCCAATTCTGGGCAGAAGATGACACAGAGCTCTGAGAGGAGAGAGGCAGAGTGCCTTTCCTCCCCTCCTTTCCTCCCCTCCCCTCCTTTCCTTCCTTCTACTCCGCTCTTCTTCCTATGTTGCTGTATAGCCCTCTAAGGGACCTCCACCAGCCCATCAGTCTTCGCCAGTCACTTGTGATAAATTACTCAGGATCCCAGAGAGAGAGAGAGAGAGAGAGAGAGAGAGAGAGAGAGAGAGAGAGAGAGAGAGAGAGAGAGAGAGAGAGAGAGAGAGAGAGGGGAGGGGGGTAGAAGAAAGAGAAGCGAGAGGTTGCATAGAGAAAAAGATACCGAGAGAGGGATATGAAGTGTAGACAGTAAGATAGAGAGAGGTGGTTGACCTTGAACACGGTGGGGTTTTAGATTGAAGAGGAGCCAATATTTACTTGGTCTCAGAGGGAAGGGGAAGACAAGTTGCAGGAAAAAGTCTCTCAATACTTTAACACTTCTCCGGGACTGCTATATGTGCTCTCTCTCTCTTGCTCTCTCTTTTTCGCACTCTCCTTTTTACTCCATCTACTGTCCTCTTTGTAACACTTTCTTTTTACCTCACTTTCCCTCTCTCCCTCTTACCTCCCTCTCTTCTCTGCTATTTGGCCAACAGTGGAGAAAGAGTGGCTCTCCTGCTGGATGGATCGTTCATGAAGATTAACCTAATAAGGAGTGCCTTTCAGCAGTTCTGCTTTAAAAAGACCTGCATTGCATGTGTGTGTGTGTGTTTAACTCCAAGCTTGTTTGGGTTCAAGCATGCTTCATCTTGCCTCCTGGTTCAGGTTACTGTGGACTCTAGAGGCGACTAACCTGACAGAAACACAGATTATTACGAAACCTCACTAGCCCCAAACGCTCCCCCACACACACACGCACGCACACACACACAACCTCCAAACACACACTATTGTAACAGTCATTTGCTGCTTCATTACACCCCTTCGCTTTGATCTTTCCCTCATGCATCTATTCAGATAACCGAAGGTTTAAGGACCACAGCAGATGTACTGTACAAGAGGCAGAAAGCAGATGAGGCTGAGGGAGCGTGGAGGTAAACAGACTGGGCCAGAAGTGGCTGGTGGGCAGTGTCGGAGGGCAGAGGTCAAATGGAGGGGACTCTCCAGGGAAGTCAGCATGTAAACCAGCAGCTCATTGCCCACAATGCACTCTGAGCAGCCTCTGCTAAGCCCCCGGGGAGGACTGCTACAAGCTTGGGGTGAAAGGTGGCACAGCAATCTCCAAAGTGTGCACGGACACACACACACACACCCTCATGCACTGGCACACATTAAGGAACAAATAACCACACACACAAACCCATAGATCAAAATCAGACACACACAGATTCACATCACCAAACAAACGCACAGTAGCAAACACGCATGACCACACGCAGTCAGAAAGTCAATGGAGGCAATCAGGCATAAATGCAAACCAAGGCTACAGCACATATCCTGCCAACCCAGAGAAATACTTTGCCCACAACCAACCAGATTACCTGGATAAAAGCCATATACAAAACAACAAAAAACACGTATGCAGTGTTTTATGTTTTTGTTTGGTTTTATGTTTAACTACAGTCTGAAACCTGTTACATACAGCACCAGCATATACACTAGTGTAACACTGAGAATTACAGTCATTCTGTACTGTAACTTCCAAAACCAGTTCCCAGTCCATAGGCTATGTTTATATATCAATCGACATTCTCCCATCACCCACCAGTGAAGCTTTGCATCTGTTCAAAACAACAACAGATACTGACAGAGGACCAAGAGTGGCTCATCATCCTACGGAACAGCCTGCTCGACATGAAAAGGGAGATTCAGCTGTGGCTAGCGAGTGGTTAGTGTATCACCAATGCAAACACGATTAGGAGAACAATAGTTTCGCTAGGCTGCTGTATGCTGTAACCAGAGACGGAAACATTGCCTGGAACAGAAGTAGAGCACAAAGCCCCCTCCGGAGTGTGTATTACCGTAAATGACATCCATCTCACTGCCACATCTAAGAGGTTGGGAAACACGTGAGGGTCTCTTGTTCCGACTGTGAACATACTTTGTGCGAGTCCCACCTGCTGATGCTGATTGGAATAGAAGACGACTCGCACTTTCTCGCACATAAACACAGACGCACACGGCACTACGCGTTCACATGAAACAAACGGGTACACACACACACAAGGTGGTCTCACCTCTTTTAATAACAGCTGCTCATTTGGCGCTGTAAAGCCATGCTAATGTCATTATCCCACAGCCAGAGCCGCATTATACCAAGTAGGGTTATTAAATAAAGGACACACACAGAGCACATCACACAGAGAAAAGTAAAGAGAGAAAGGTTAAGGTTAAGAGAGGAAGCATGAGCAACAGAAAGAAATTAGACTTTCAGCATCACAGAGAAAGAGAGAGGGACAGAGAATGGAAGAGGGAAAAGGAGAATGGAGGTACAGTAGGCTGCTAGAGTGGAGACCGGACACAGAATACTCTTTGCTATGCATGCCGCAGACCCAGGGTCATCACCAGGTGTACTCTGACAGCCCCTGTGGAATTCTGTGCGTGTGTGTGGGTTTTGTTTTATGATGTGGGTCCACTCTTCTTCGTCCTGGAAGGATCAGAGTCAAAACCAGGCCAACCATTTCAATGAAGCTATCAAGCTGCCAATCACACACACCCGTTGTACAGTAGCACAGTGAGTTTACTGTCAGTCACACAGACCACTGGCTCACTGTACTGTACCACAGGAATCAACAAAAGGCTGACAGGTAGGAGAAAACACACACTGAGAGAGAGAGAGATAAGGTGTGAGAGAGAGAGAGAGATAGAGAGAGAGAGAGAAGGTGAGAGAGATAGAAAGAGAGAGAGAGAAAGAAAAAAAGATACAGAGAGAGAGAGAGGGAGAGAGAGAAAGAGAAGGGGAAGAGAGAAACAACACAAGCTGTGTCTGTAAAGACTAAGCACACAAATGTACTGTATGCATCAATAATGCCATGGTAAACACAAATTAATTTAGTGAGATTCATCAAGGTTATGCGATGTAACTCACAGATACTGCTATCATGACCCTCACAATGCAGATTAATGTGACAGAGATGTTTATCAGGATTAAAAAAATAATGAATCAGTGTTTACCTCACTGATTGGGGCGGTCGTTATCTTAATAAGACTTTAACTACCATCCCGGTCTTCACGTTCAGTCAGAAGGGAGACGTTCCTGGAAACTGTTCCGGACACCTACAGTACAGTACCGGTCCTGTCCTACTGGAGTGTTGATGTACCTTTTTCCTTTAGTACAGATAAAAGTATCAAAGATTCTGGCGTGCCTTTATGTTTGTGTTGTATGTTTATGATAGCTAGATACTGCTGTACAAGCAACAAAAAAAGATTGAAAAAGGTGATATCCGACATCAATTTTGAATGTCTTTATCTCTAGCTCTGCTGACTGAATATTCATCCCGACCCTTTTGGCCTTTCCCTTTCTGCTACTGTCATTGTTTTTTTTTTCTTTCTCTATCACTCTGTATCTTTCTCTTTACCTTCCTTTCTTGTCTCTCACTCTGTCTGCCCTTATGTGTCTCCTCTCTCTCTCTCTCTCTCTCTCTCTCTCTCTCTCTCTCTCTCTCTCTCTCTCTCTCTCTCTGCAGTCAGTACTGCAGCAATTGTGTGAAAAATGGCCAGCAAATGGCACAAGGTTGCCAGCAGATACATCTACACACACACTCACCTTGAGACTCACACACTGCGATACACACACACATGCACACACACACACACACACACACACACACACACACACACAAATACAGGCTGCACGAACACGCATGGGACAGCGGAAGAGAAAACCCATTTTCAGCTCAGTGTGTGATTGTTAATGACCTACAGCTGCATGTCGCTGGGGCTTGTTGTGTCTGAACCAGTGACCTGCCCAGCCAGAGGCCCCGACACAGTAGCTCTTAAAGGGGGATGATTAGTAATCGAGCTCCTGGTTTTAGTTGGGCTCCTGGATGAAACTTCACGCTACAATACATTGTACTACACATGGATGTGCATGTGTGTGTAAGTGAACTACTGTGTACTGGAAACACACCAAAAAAAATACATGATAGAATTTCACCTCATATCTTGTTTGACTTTAGATACCATAGATTTTCTTTGTCTTGGGGTAATTAACGGTAGCGAACTACACGGTAGTGTAGTTTGACAACCAGATCACTCGCTAAAGGTAGCTTAGCTAGATGTGTTTGCCCTTGGGATTCTGGAAGGGCACTTGAAAAAAGGCCAGCACCAGAACTGCTCAGCTGTAACAATGCAAGGTTGAAGTGCCTTGCTCTAGGGCAGCCTTTCTCAATCCTGTTCCTTGGGACTCCCAGCTCGGCATGTTTTAGAATGCTAGCAGTTCATACATGCAGGGCAGGGGGGTCCCACAATGGTGGCAATAGACGTGGTGGACCAGTCTCATCACCAAACCTTTGCTCTGCTGAAGCCTTGATGTACTATTGTAGGCTCTGAACTAAAATCACAACAGTCTTTGGACCTCCTCCTAGAACAGTCTGTTAACATGACTGTCATGTTTCATAGCTCTTTATAAGGAAAAGTTATTGCTGCTTACATAACAGCAGCTTATTTGTCCTCCCATAATACACTCCCCCAGGGACACCACCCCCTCACGTTTGGTTCCTCCTGATCTAAAATATGTCCCCATCTAGATTTGAAGATTATCCCCCAAAAAACAAACATTTTATTCATTAAGCATTAAGAATATGTCATGAGATGACAGTTAACCTCCTTCTTGCCAGTGGGATTGACTGTTCCAGTTGTTGGCTGACAGGCAGGTGTGGTAATAATGAGTACAGATCATACTCCAAAGTAGGCAGTATCTACATGGCAGACACAGGTATGCATATGGAACAGCGGAGAGAAAGATGGAAAAAAAGAAGAAATGGGAAGAAATGACAAACTGAGAGAAAAACAAACAGAAAGAGAGAGAGTGAGGGACTGGAATAGGTAGAGGTCAGACAAGTAAATGCAGGCAGCTGAAGTCAGAATATGCACATAATTTCTACTGCCAATGACGCCCAGAATAGAATATTACTCAAGGCGGTCCAAATAACACCTAAACGACAAAAAAAGACAAAGAATGAAAAGTGTAGTAGAGAGAGTGATAGAGTCAGGGAAACAGAGAGAGAGAGAGCGAGAGAGAGAGAGAGAGAGAGAGAGAGGGAGAGAGAGAGAGAGAGAGAGAGAGAGAGAGAGAGAGAGAGAGAGAGAGAGAGAGAGAGAGAGAGAGAGAGAGAGAGAGACTGTACAGGGAACTACATACCTAAAAAAGAGTAAACATGCAGAAGAGTTTATTTAGAGAGAGGGTGGAGGAAAGAGAGACGTTATAAAGAGAAAAGGACACAGACAAAGCAAATGAGGCTTCTTCTATAACTGTAACCAAGCACATTCTGTGGATGCAAATGAACCATAGGAACAGGGGGGGACAGATCTGTGCGATGTGAGAAATACAGTGCCAAGTTGAATCACTGTACCAGGACTGAAAAACCAACAGGAAAGGGGTCTGTGTGTGTGTATGTGTTTGTGTGTGACACTGACACTCAGCTAATAAATACAAACTCAGACACATTGAACAGGCCACCCAGTTAACAAGCTCAGAGACATGTTGTTTCCTTGGTAGATTATTGACTCTAGACACTAGGACTAGAGTCAATGGACTAGGCTAGCCACTGCTAGCATGCTAACACACCACATACTATAAGCTAAAATACTGTTAGCATACCAACACAATTTTGTATGTCAGTGGTGCCCTACAGTATGTACCGTTTTCCATATCTCTCTATCTATCTCTTGGGTGTGTACATTTGACATTTATTACGATCTAATGGACTAAGCATGTAATAGCTTAGGGGGTGTTGGAGTAATAACAGGCAGGGAGCTAGACGGATGGGATCTGGAGCTGATGTAGCGATAGCACATAGCTGATGATGCAACTGTTACTCCTCTAACCCGTATTTAAGGTTTTTCCGAGAATATTCCTTGCAAACATATTCCTGGAACAGCCCTGTTATGTTCTGTGACAGGACCGAACAGGATTAGGGACAAGGGCAGAGACTGGGGCAGAAACACAGACGAGACATTTTTCCTTGCAAACACTCATGGAACAGCACTGTTACACTGTTACACTGAGACTGGGACAGAGTCGGGGACAGAGACGGGGACTGATTCCAAGTCCAAAAACAAGGAAACACAGACAAAGTGGCAGGGAAAGTGATCAAATTAGGCACCTATTCTGCCAAGTCACAAGAAGCCACCCTCTTTCTATCCTGTCGTCCCTGTCAGTCACACACACACACACACACACACACACACATATACAGGTCCATATGTATTAGAGGGACAATTTTTTCAAACCAGTTTTTTGCAACACTAAACGGACACCTCTTTCCACTTATGCTAGAAAGATGTAGTGAATCTTCAAAAATTTTATTTGAGCCATACAGCACAAATCTCACTTCAAAAGTTAGATACACACATCAGAACTCAAGATACAAGAACCTGACGGAATGCTGTATTAAGAGGACACAAGATAATGAGGTACTTAGCTCCGCCCATGACACAAACAGTAATTGCCAGGACCAACTTTTTTATCAGGACCATAGCCATACACATACACAAACGTGAAGTTTATGTGTATTAAAAAGGCCAAACATGGATAAATGGAATATGACTAAACAGAAAGAAGTAGACTGGATTTTACAGCGCCTTGACCACATATCAGAGCAACAGAAATGTATTTGTGAACAGAAAGGAAAACATTTATAAATGTCAAAATGAAATTATGCATGTCTACTAGACCAATGCATGTCTAACAGTGTTCCAGTTACAACAGGCCTGGTGTTGGATGTGGTGTTAGATGTGATGTTGGATGTGATGCACTGTAGCTGTATGGTGTTAGATGTGATGTTGGATGTGAAGTACTGTAGCTGTATGGTGTTAGATGTGATGTTGGATGTGAAGTACTGTAGCTGTATGGTGTTAGATGTGATGTTGGATGTGATGTACTGTAGCTGTATGGTGTTATATGTCATGGATGGGATGTTGGATGTGATGTTGGGTGTGATGTAGGATGTGATGTTGGATATGTTCCAGCTCTGCTGCAGGGTGTTGTATCTATCCAGGATTTTCTTTTCTTTTCAAAGTTACGCCCCGATTCCTTACAAAATCTCTTATGTTTTGGATAGAGCGACCAGCCAGAGCAAGATTTTCAGCCTTCTTGCATTGCTGGCATTCAATCATAGTGGCCAGTTTCCCTTTTTTGATGTGTTGGCCAAAATGTCTCATGACTGCGGCAACCTCCATGGGAGACCAAAGATGCTTTTTTGCTCTCCTGGCACTTTCCAGAGATACTAGAAAAAAAGACAAATAAATCAATGAAAACCAACTCCACTTTAAACATGTTTTAAATAAGGAATAGTAGTAGTAGTATAAACAGTATCGCGCAGAAAGAAGAGAATGGTCATCATATTGCCTTTGGGTGGTATGGATAATTTATTTTTATCATTCTTCAGTTATACTTAAGTAACTTGGTGTTTAGTGACTGAGTATGTGTTTTCGCATTTACCAGAATGTTTCTTCGTGTTCTTTTTTCTGCTGGGCCCTTTGTCCTTCTTTTTTAGTCTTCTGTTGCGTTCTTCCCCCTTAGCATCTGTGTGTTGACTTTGTGCTGAAATGAAGAAATAAAGACAAATAACAATGGATGAGCATTTATTTGTTGTAGGGTAGGGTCCTTAAATACGGTGAAGTCCAAGATGCTCAAGCAACTGATGGATGAATAATAAATAACAAATACATTCACTGTAAAGCGCTTAGGCTGGAACATTATTTGCTTCCAAGTTGATTTGTCATTATGAATGATATGATTAGAAGTGCTTTTATTTTGAAGGCACTGTCGTTGCTGTCGTGCGTACTGAAAAGCAGCAGCCAGGCCTATATGTTCCTTGTTGCACTGTAATGTATTCAAAAAGTTCATTGTTAGATTGAAAATAATTTCCTGGTCATCGGTTAAAGCTACTACTTCTGTAATCTACATTCACATCACTTGAAATTTAGCTTACATGCCTCCCATTTACCTGAACTGTTGCCGTGACAACAACATTGAAACGAGTGAAGAAGGTCTGAATCCACAATGCATTATTTCATAGCCTAAAAGCAATCAAAGAAGGTGACATGTAGACTGAGGATAAGAGTTAACCTTGTGATAATGGCGCAGGTTCCTCGACAGGTTGCCCGACCATCAACAGTTCTGCACAACCTGTAATAAAATATAATATACTTCATTACATACATAGAAATAAAGATGAGTATTACAGAGAAAGTTTGGTTAACTTAAGTTACCTTTGCCATGTCATGTCACTGCATGTGTCATTTGGCACATGCAGTTAAGTTTGGACAAAAGCAGACTTTCACAGAATAAACCAGGAAACGTTGAAAAATCTAATTGGCATACGGCACCCTTTGCCATCTTTGTATGTGACTTCATAGAGGCCCACGAGTAGAACGCAAACCAACTGTGGATGTCTGTTTGCATGAGCACTCAATTGCTATCTCGGACAAGTCATTCAGGCCCTTAACATGTTCTAGTATTTCAGATACAAATTAATAAACCCCTTAATATATGTCTGAAATACTAGAAAACTGTAAGAAATGTTAGTTACTGACTTGACAGTAAAATTAAAATTGGTTAGGAATACAACATAACATGTAGTTACACAGTTAAAAGTCTAACCATTTGGTGACAATAAATAAAACATCATCACCATAAATAAAACAGATTTCAGAAGAAAAAAAAATATATATACTGTATATATCATATATATATATATATATATATATATATATATAACACTGTCCTTACCAGTCTGTGGATATGTGAGATTTCCTTCATCAACCTCACTCTCAGCATCGACCTCACGCTCAGCATCGACCTCACGCTCAGCATCGACCTCACGCTCAGCATCGACCTCACTCTCAGCATCGACCTCACTCTCAGCATCGACCTCACTCTCAGCATCGACCTCACTCTCAGCATCGACCTCACTCAACTGTAGGTTGTCTAATAAAATAAATTATATTGCCTTAATGAATTATGAGGTTAAAGTGTTATAAATTGTCCACTCACAATGTGTGTTCCATTTTGCTACCATACATTTGCTAGAAACAGGTCAAATCTTTTATGTAAACCACTTTAAATAGCCGTACCTTCAATTTCTATCTCGTCAAGTGTTTTGCCTTGAAGGTTTCTGAGAGACCCTTTCTCCATGGCAAGGAGCAGTTTGGATATTTTGGCCAGCTGGGTAGTAGCCTCAGGAAGTCTGTAATATTCACGATGAACGCGAATATCGTGGCCAAGGAAGTTAGCAACTTGGTCCAATTCGTGATTCTTGAGGTTCAAGATCTGAGACAAAGTTGCAACATGTTTGCGTAATTGTGTTGACCTGAGGAGCTCAGGGTTTTCGGCCCCACATTCACTGGCATAAAGCCTCAAACAGTCCTGTCCTCTGTAGGGGGTCAGACAATGAGGTCTGGCAAAAAGGAACAGGTTTTCGTCCAGAACACCACAGTCTTTTCTTTTTTCTACTAGGCGTGTTATGGCATTCACCATGTCTGGTGAAAGTAACACTGCAACTTTCCGGCCTCTTTTACCCCTTAATTCAACACGACTAAAGTGTTGACAAAGGTGAAGTTCAAATTCTGTCAGTCCAAATGCGACGTCCTTATGCAAGGGACTTGTGTCTCTCTCCAAAAAGCCATTCATCGGCATCTTTGAAATTTCTCCCCCTCTTCTCCTGTTAAAAAGTATTACGTTTGCCATGGTGGCTTTACACAGTTCACTGTATGATTTTGATGAACTATGGTGTTCCAAGTCTTTCAATGCTTGTTCTGTAGTCTTCTCAAGATGTCTGTGAAGACGTTGAACATCTTCTGTGAAAGGAAGAGTGGAAGGCTTGTTAAACTTCCGCTCGTTCAGCGTAGTTAAAGCGGTGTGAGAGATGAGTTCAGACCACTTTGTAGAATAGAGAGTTTTGAAACTCTGGGTTGACTTTATCAGCGTACTGTCTTCTGCCATGAGTGCTCTGCAATATAAAATATCACTGACTTTCTGTAGTGAGTGACCTAACTTTAGAGCAAGGGATGGAGTACGGAAGCAGTGCTTTTCTTCATCATACCCAGATACTTTCTTGACCGCTTTGATGACCACATCAAAATTTGCAGGTCTCACAGCATCCTCAAGAGTATGTATTGAGAATTCCTTGCGAAGCGTAAGCAGAAGTCTTCCAGTCTCTCTGAGTTGCTGGCGAATGTACTGATGTTTGGTGGGATCCTGTCCATATTTGTTGAAGAATGATTGGGCCAGCTGAAGAATGGAGAAGTCACTTCGCACAGTAGAAGTTGTCTCATCATCTTTCATAACAGCTAATATGTTCCAAACACCTGGTGATATCTGCTGACACAGTGATGACTCATTCATAGAGGCCAAAGACAAAACTTTATTTCTTCCAGTCTCTGAAGTAGCTTCTACTGGTTTTGAAGAACATTGTCGAACATGTCGCCACAGATCTCGCCGGAGATATAATGCCTGGCAGTAGATGCAGTGAATGTAGTCTTTTGCATTGTACTTTTTCTTTGATGTGCGTCTTAGTTTTAGTGATCCAACTCCACTCACCAAGACCTCTGAGTTATGACTGTGGTTTCCCTTGTTGCGAAGCTTTAAAAGCATTTTCATACGTTTTTTGGACCTCTTGGGAAGACTTAAAACTTGAGCAACATCTGCATGTGTTTTCTCATGAGTTTTTAAGTGACGTGTAAACTTTGTCTGTATCTTTCCACAAATGTAGCAGTAAGTTCTATTTCTGAGCAAGGCTGATGTATTTGAGACATTTTCCGCTGTAGCATCAGCACCATCATCAACCATAATGCCTTCGGCATCAGCGTTTCCTACTTTGGCAGTAACTCTTGATACTTCAAGCTGAGTTGTGCTGATCATATCTTCAGGTACTGATTCTGCATCTTTAGAAATTGACTCTCTGTCTTCCTGTACAAAACTTCCTTGGTGGTGTCTTTTCTTTTTGGAAGCAGACTTGCTGGTGGAGACCTCACAATTCTGTACTTGTTTGTGACTGATTTCTAAAGGCTCTGATCTGTCATCCCACGAGCTGTTTGAATCATCTATGGAATCAGGAACATACTCCTCTTCTGATGATGCCACCTCACTTGAACTTTGTTCTGTACAGACCTGATAATGATTAAAAAAACATTTATATTTTGTATACTTGGAAAGCATTTCACCGAGAATAATTCTACTAAAAAGCTTACCACTTGCAGAAGTTCAGTGACGTCCACATTGTGTTTAATATAACACTTTTTGTGCCAGGACTGATTGCAAACTAGACAGAGAAAATTAAGAATTTATAAAGAAAGGCAGCATGCTAAGTACTTAAAGTCAGTGCAGCAGCAAATGACTAATTTTGAACATATAGCACAGCTACACATGGAATAGTTTTTTGGACCTTTGTACCTTTACATCTCACACCACTCCATTTCAGAGGAGAAAAAGGTCCTCCACATGTAACACATTTTTCTAAACTTGACATTTCGACAGGGATGACATCATGATCACAGTCCTGTTTACAAAAAAAAGGAGTGTAATCGTAAGACAGAAATTTGATCCTAACGAACACTTGTGTAGTGTAGAATATCAAAACCAATTAATCGTTTGTACTATTTTCCTATTTTAACATGAATTAAGGATAAAAGTGACATGATTTGTATGTGTTATTATCCCTGTTGTGAATGAAATTGTTTAGAAATTAACTTAAAACCTTAAATCTATATTAATTTAAGTAAATTAAACACCTGTAATAAAAAAAGAAAAAAACTTAACAAACAAACAAACTAAAACAGAACAAAAACATACACTCACTGAGGAAAAGTTTGGACCCAACTTCTCTTCCTCATTAAACTGAGAAGGTGGATCTAAACTTTTGACTGGTAGTGTACATCTTAACACAAGGCTGAAGTGGATTTATAGTCTTCATAATGTATTAACTTAAATTTGAAATTACACAAAACCTGTGAATCTATACACAGCTGAATGCAATTCTTATGAATTCATATTTAAATAAAGTTAATGTATAACTGCTGAATATCATTCTCATGACTTTATTTTAGACAATAATTATGCCTTAAAAGATGAAACTTACCTCTAGTGTGTTGCCTGAAAAGGATCCGCATGCGTCCACATCCTCAGCCTGGCATGGCATCTCTTTGGAGATCTGAGATGTAAAGAACAATCACTGAATGAGAGTTTGTTTCTCATGTACAGTACTCAGTCCTCCTTATTCCTGCACCTTACATGTTGAGTATTACACAGGACCTGTGTGTCTGCGCACTTCTTAATGTACTTTCATTCCTTTGTACATGTAATTTCAAAACTCAATCCTCCAAATTCCTGCACCTTACATATAAAGGTTACATCGTACTTGTGTGTCTGAATACTTCTGAATATCATTCTCATGACTTTATTTTAGACAATAAATATGCCTTAAAAGATGAAACTTACCTCTAGTGTGTTGCCTGAAAAGGATCCGCATGCGTCCACATCCTCAGCCTGGCATGGCATCTCTTTGGAGATCTGAGATGTAAAGAACAATCACTGAATGAGAGTTTGTTTCTCATGTACAGTACTCAGTCCTCCTTATTCCTGCACCTTACATGTTGAGTATTACACAGGACCTGTGTGTCTGCGCACTTCTTAATGTACTTTCATTCCTTTGTACATGTAATTTCAAAACTCAATCCTCCAAATTCCTGCACCTTACATATAAAGGTTACATCGTACTTGTGTGTCTGAATACTTCTGAATATCATTCTCATGACTTTATTTTAGACAATAAATATGCCTTAAAAGATGAAACTTACCTCTAGTGTGTTGCCTGAAAAGGATCCGCATGCGTCCACATCCTCAGCCTGGCATGGCATCTCTTTGGAGATCTGAGATGTAAAGAACAATCACTGAATGAGAGTTTGTTTCTCATGTGCAGTACTCAGTCCTCCTTATTCCTGCACCTTACATGTTGAGTATTACACAGGACCTGTGTGTCTGCGCACTTCTTAATGTACTTTCATTCCTCTGTACATGTAATTTCAAAACTCAGTCCTCCTTATTCCTGCACCTTACATGTTGAGTATTACACAGGACCTGTGTGTCTGCGCACTTCTTAATGTACTTTCATTCCTTTGTACATGTAATTTCAAAACTCAATCCTCCAAATTCCTGCACCTTACATATAAAGGTTACATCGTACTTGTGTGTCTGAATACTTCTGAATATCATTCTCATGACTTTATTTTAGACAATAAATATGCCTTAAAAGATGAAACTTACCTCTAGTGTGTTGCCTGAAAAGGATCCGCATGCGTCCACATCCTCAGCCTGGCATGGCATCTCTTTGGAGATCTGAGATGTAAAGAACAATCACTGAATGAGAGTTTGTTTCTCATGTGCAGTACTCAGTCCTCCTTATTCCTGCACCTTACATGTTGAGTATTACACAGGACCTGTGTGTCTGCGCACTTCTTAATGTACTTTCATTCCTTTGTACATGTAATTTCAAAACTCAATCCTCCAAATTCCTGCACCTTACATATAAAGGTTACATCGTACTTGTGTGTCTGAATACTTCTGAATATCATTCTCATGACTTTATTTTAGACAATAAATATGCCTTAAAAGATGAAACTTACCTCTAGTGTGTTGCCTGAAAAGGATCCGCATGCGTCCACATCCTCAGCCTGGCATGGCATCTCTTTGGAGATCTGAGATGTAAAGAACAATCACTGAATGAGAGTTTGTTTCTCATGTACAGTACTCAGTCCTCCTTATTCCTGCACCTTACATGTTGAGTATTACACAGGACCTGTGTGTCTGCGCACTTCTTAATGTACTTTCATTCCTTTGTACATGTAATTTCAAAACTCAATCCTCCAAATTCCTGCACCTTACATATAAAGGTTACATCGTACTTGTGTGTCTGAATACTTCTGAATATCATTCTCATGACTTTATTTTAGACAATAAATATGCCTTAAAAGATGAAACTTACCTCTAGTGTGTTGCCTGAAAAGGATCCGCATGCGTCCACATCCTCAGCCTGGCATGGCATCTCTTTGGAGATCTGAGATGTAAAGAACAATCACTGAATGAGAGTTTGTTTCTCATGTACAATACTCAGTCCTCCTTATTCCTGCACCTTACATGTTGAGTATTACACAGGACCTGTGTGTCTGCGCACTTCTTAATGTACTTTCATTCCTTTGTACATGTAATTTCAAAACTCAATCCTCCAAATTCCTGCACCTTACATATAAAGGTTACATCGTACTTGTGTGTCTGAATACTTCTGAATATCATTCTCATGACTTTATTTTAGACAATAAATATGCCTTAAAAGATTAAACTTACCTCTAGTGTGTTGCCTGAAAAGGATCCGCATGCGTCCACATCCTCAGCCTGGCATGGCATCTCTTTGGAGATCTGAGATGTAAAGAACAATCACTGAATGAGAGTTTGTTTCTCATGTACAGTACTCAGTCCTCCTTATTCCTGCACCTTACATGTTGAGTATTACACAGGACCTGTGTGTCTGCGCACTTCTAAATGTACTTTCATTCCTCTGTACATGTAATTTCAAAACTCAGTCCTCCTTATTCCTGCACCTTACATGTTGAGTATTACACAGGACCTGTGTGTCTGCGCACTTCTTAATGTACTTTCATTCCTTTGTACATGTAATTTCAAAACTCAATCCTCCAAATTCCTGCACCTTACATATAAAGGTTACATCGTACTTGTGTGTCTGAATACTTCTGAATATCATTCTCATGACTTTATTTTAGACAATAAATATGCCTTAAAAGATGAAACTTACCTCTAGTGTGTTGCCTGAAAAGGATCCGCATGCGTCCACATCCTCAGCCTGGCATGGCATCTCTTTGGAGATCTGAGATGTAAAGAACAATCACTGAATGAGAGTTTGTTTCTCATGTACAATACTCAGTCCTCCTTATTCCTGCACCTTACATGTTGAGTATTACACAGGACCTGTGTGTCTGCGCACTTCTTAATGTACTTTCATTCCTTTGTACATGTAATTTCAAAACTCAATCCTCCAAATTCCTGCACCTTATATATAAAGGTTACATCGTACTTGTGTGTCTGAATACTTCTGAATATCATTCTCATGACTTTATTTTAGACAATAAATATGCCTTAAAAGATTAAACTTACCTCTAGTGTGTTGCCTGAAAAGGATCCGCATGCGTCCACATCCTCAGCCTGGCATGGCATCTCTTTGGAGATCTGAGATGTAAAGAACAATCACTGAATGAGAGTTCGTTTCTCATGTACAGTACTCAGTCCTCCTTATTCCTGCACCTTACATGTTGAGTATTACACAGGACCTGTGTGTCTGCGCACTTCTAAATGTACTTTCATTCCTCTGTACATGTAATTTCAAAACTCAGTCCTCCTTATTCCTGCACCTTACATGTTGAGTATTACACAGGACCTGTGTGTCTGCGCACTTCTTAATGTACTTTCATTCCTTTGTACATGTAATTTCAAAACTCAATCCTCCAAATTCCTGCACCTTACATATAAAGGTTACATCGTACTTGTGTGTCTGAATACTTCTGAATATCATTCTCATGACTTTATTTTAGACAATAAATATGCCTTAAAAGATGAAACTTACCTCTAGTGTGTTGCCTGAAAAGGATCCGCATGCGTCCACATCCTCAGCCTGGCATGGCATCTCTTTGGAGATCTGAGATGTAAAGAACAATCACTGAATGAGAGTTTGTTTCTCATGTACAATACTCAGTCCTCCTTATTCCTGCACCTTACATGTTGAGTATTACACAGGACCTGTGTGTCTGCGCACTTCTTAATGTACTTTCATTCCTTTGTACATGTAATTTCAAAACTCAATCCTCCAAATTCCTGCACCTTACATATAAAGGTTACATCGTACTTGTGTGTCTGAATACTTCTGAATATCATTCTCATGACTTTATTTTAGACAATAAATATGCCTTAAAAGATAAAACTTACCTCTAGTGTGTTGCCTGAAAAGGATCCGCATGCGTCCACATCCTCAGCCTGGCATGGCATCTCTTTGGAGATCTGAGATGTAAAGAACAATCACTGAATGAGAGTTTGTTTCTCATGTACAGTACTCAGTCCTCCTTATTCCTGCACCTTACATGTTGAGTATTACACAGGACCTGTGTGTCTGCGCACTTCTAAATGTACTTTCATTCCTCTGTACATGTAATTTCAAAACTCAGTCCTCCTTATTCCTGCACCTTACATGTTGAGTATTACACAGGACCTGTGTGTCTGCGCACTTCTTAATGTACTTTCATTCCTTTGTACATGTAATTTCAAAACTCAATCCTCCAAATTCCTGCACCTTACATATAAAGGTTACATCGTACTTGTGTGTCTGAATACTTCTGAATATCATTCTCATGACTTTATTTTAGACAATAAATATGCCTTAAAAGATGAAACTTACCTCTAGTGTGTTGCCTGAAAAGGATCCGCATGCGTCCACATCCTCAGCCTGGCATGGCATCTCTTTGGAGATCTGAGATGTAAAGAACAATCACTGAATGAGAGTTTGTTTCTCATGTACAATACTCAGTCCTCCTTATTCCTGCACCTTACATGTTGAGTATTACACAGGACCTGTGTGTCTGCGCACTTCTTAATGTACTTTCATTCCTTTGTACATGTAATTTCAAAACTCAATCCTCCAAATTCCTGCACCTTACATATAAAGGTTACATCGTACTTGTGTGTCTGAATACTTCTGAATATCATTCTCATGACTTTATTTTAGACAATAAATATGCCTTAAAAGATTAAACTTACCTCTAGTGTGTTGCCTGAAAAGGATCCGCATGCGTCCACATCCTCAGCCTGGCATGGCATCTCTTTGGAGATCTGAGATGTAAAGAACAATCACTGAATGAGAGTTTGTTTCTCATGTACAGTACTCAGTCCTCCTTATTCCTGCACCTTACATGTTGAGTATTACACAGGACCTGTGTGTCTGCGCACTTCTAAATGTACTTTCATTCCTCTGTACATGTAATTTCAAAACTCAGTCCTCCTTATTCCTGCACCTTACATGTTGAGTATTACACAGGACCTGGGTGTCTAGACACTCAAATATATCACATACCAGTTAATATTTATAAATATAAGATCAGTATAAATCTATCTACATGTGACAGTTTGTAAAATTATAGTACTGAACAAGTTGAAATAGTGTAGTCTGATTAAGTCTTTCTGCCAAATTGGCTTTTTTAGGCACTATGCTCATCACTTCTATATTTTTGACTATATTGACACTGTACTACAACTTGATATACCCTTTAAAATTGTGTTCAAAGCTAGTAGAATGATCCTTGACAGTATCGTTACAATTCTATATACCTTGCTTCTCCACGGCCAGTCAGAATCACCATAATTATAAGTGATTTCTTCCCCTGGACCAATATCTTTGAGTGCAAATAAACAGAGATAGGGTCTTCCATCCACTCTTGTAACCTTCATTTTGCTGTTTGGATTTGCCTCTTCATCATTTACCAGTCTCCCTAATGATCCATCCTCTCTGGCAGCATCAACACTGAAATATCAAGTATGCAATAAGAATAATTACACCACGGAAGGAAAATGATTTAGCATATTTAGTGTTAGCATGTCTGGAAATGTTTACATCACTGTGTTAAGATTCAAATTTAGAAAAAAACGCACTTTAAAACAGCCACATACCATAACTGTTGTCCATTGAACTGGAAATCAAACATAAAAACCTTGAGTGCATCATGATAAACTTTCAATCGGTTTTCTTGTTCCTTTCTACTTATGACTTCCCCTCTGTACTCAATAAGGAAATCTCCCTTTGGAAAGCACCGGCAGCTGAACACACCCCGACCTGGAGGTACATATAATAAACAAAGTACAATAATAAACTTTAAACAATGCAGAGTTGTTAAATAGTAGCAATTGAGATTATTAACTCTCTCAAAATCTGTTAATTTATTTAATGTGATGTCTTTCTGTGATTAGTTAAACTATTTTTTAACTTTTCTAAAATGTTTCTGTGGATTAATCCATAAACAATTATTAAATAAAGTATCTATCTAGATATACAATTATCTTCCCAAGAAGATATAAAATATAAACTATAAAAAATAACAGCTTCTATTTTGAGCAGTTGATTGTCTCCTTTGAAATAAGAAAGATGTTCTGATCATATTACAAGATCTATTCTCCTAATGTGCAGTTTAAAAATAGATTATAACCTTGTATGTACGAACTCGGGAAACCTTTGCTAAATAAACTCACAACTCACCTTTATATGAATTTATATATTTGACATCAAACCCTTCCTTATCTTTACCCAAGGAGCAATAATAACTAGCATCATCTTTAGGATTTGTTTTCGCTCTCTGTGGCCTTGTTCCTGCCATCTCCTGCAGAGATCAGATGTTAACTTGAGCAACAACACATTACTGGATACAATATGATTTAATGATATTAGATGTTATTTTTCCAAAACGGAAGCTAGCTAGCTCTAGTTAGCTTCGGTTACCTAGCAACCTAGCATAATACTCGTAGCAATGCTACTACCTGCTAGTGTTACTTGTTAGGGATATGAAACATAACCATTAGTCAATGTGCAAGCAGCTGTTCTGTTGAATAAATATATTTGTAAATCTGATTTTGAAAGAGTCAGTATGCCTACGTGCCTCCCCAGCCAAGAACCTCTCCGCACGTCACTGGCCACTTGCTAATAACTAACGCTAGCTAAACTGTCATAGATCAGATGTTTTGGTTCATACAAACATCAAGTAACCTAATCCATTCTGCATAATTTACCTTTAGTCATTGTTTTAGCAGATTACATAACAATATGTACCTAAATGTGTAAAGAATATTAAATGGGTCTTACCTCGTCCTCCACGCATGCAGGGATGAGAGGTGTTCAATTAGAAAGTACTGATGTTTCGCGGCAAAACTTGACGGATTGTACCACGTTGATAGAAGAGGAGGGGTATGACAAAATAAGAATTCCTTTTTCGTTTCTAAAGAGCATATTGTTTGATTTATTCAGGAAGAAGAAAACAATTTACTTACGTAATATTTTGTTAATTTCATTCAATATTTCAAGATACATGGTTTATAATACATTTTGCTTTTATCGTATTGCTAACTCATCCCCTGTGTAAATAGCGATTTGAATTGGAAGGACAGTGTAGTAATTATCAGGACCTTCCGGCAGACAACCAATCAGCATAAGACGCTGTGTGCATATTCATGAAGTCTTGCTAGTACACAACCTGCCGTAGGGGGCGCTGTGGTGATACACAGATTGTACACACAAATCATGTTTATATGTATTAAACGGACATCTTGTTTTTTTTGCATTTTTAGGGTTAATAGACCAATAGAAACCATTCTACACTTTTAGAATTTGGTCGAAATTAGCAGGACACTGCTCCTGTCCTGTTAATTCAAAATGTCCTTCTAGTGTGGTGTGTATTCGGACCAATTGTCCTGTTAAAACACATTGACAAACACACACACACACACACACACACACACACACACACACACACACACACACACACACACACACACACACACACACACACACACACACTTAAAAACAAACAGGGGGGAGTATCTAGGGCATCTCACACCAGTACTGCTGCTTGAGTCTAACCCAGTTCTGTTCTGCTGAGTTTGGAGTAGGAGGGTGAATTACAACCCCTCCTTCCAGGAATGTGACATGTTCCTCCAGGATTAACCCGTTAATTAGTAGCGTCACGTATATGTGATTGTTCGAAAGCGGGCCCCACAGAGTACCGTCACACATATGTGATTCTGAACATTCCAACCGACTATTTTCCGATAGACAAAAACGATATGACAAACGCTATAGTATGGCTTCAAAATTTACAATTGGGAGGCTAACAAGTAACACTAGCAGGTAGTAGCATTGCTACGAGTATTATGCTAGGTTGCTAGGTAACGGAAGCTAACTAAAGCTAGCTAGCTTTCCTTTCGAAAAAATAACTCACTCTGCTGGCAGCGTCGGTAATATTTAGAACTCACTCCTCTAAAGGTTAAACAGGCTTTCCCGGGGGAGTGCAGCCATGTCCAAATGGGTCCCATGCAGGCTTCAGGGACCAGTCGTGGGTTATCTGCACTGCAGCGTCATCATGTTTAAAAAAGCGATTTGACGATCTCATCACTCCTCCCACCACCCTCTATCTTTCTGTGTCTCTCCTCTCCTCCTCTCTCTTCTCCTGTCGACAGAAAAGAACAGAGTGAAAGTGGGCCAGGAAGCGGTCCAGGTCGGAAGTGAAAGACAGGAATAGACTGGCTGGCAGGTTCAGATAGGGTTAGCTGTCTGGGCCATTACACACACAGGCACTCTTTCATCCAATTATGCCAAAACACAAACTTAAAGCATATTTCCCAATATATTCAAACACGCCGGCCTTGCCTTTCCACCTCTCTTGTTCTAACTGTCTCCGATGGCCCACCTCTCTTCCTTCTAGAGAGACAGAGACAAACAGGATATCGAAAAAAGTGTTTTGTGGTGTTGACATTATCCGTGCGGGTCAGGGATGGTTATTTGCTTTGCAGCTGTTTTCATAGGTTGCGCACAACCTTGTGATGAGTAGGCCAAAACCTCAGGCTCAATGTTCACATCGTTTCAACTCTGACCTCAGGCAGGGGCAAACGTCTGGTTTTGAAATGGCCAGTGTCACTTCATCATCAACATGGCAGAGTGGTGCACTTTGGTGCACAGCCCCTTGAAGACAGTGAAAAATACAGAATTGAAGTGAGAGAAAGAGAGAGAGAGAGAGAGAAATTGGAGCCCTCTCCCTGCTTTCTCTCTCTCTCTTTCTCTCTCCCCCTTTCTGTCTGTCTTTCTCCTCCCCATTTCATCTGTCGCTCTCTCTCTCGCTCTCTCAGGACCGCTGTGTACAAGATTGCAGTTAGATTCTGATGTTCTCATTAAGTCTTAATGAATGGGTTAGTATGCAGCCCGGGCTCTACAATGCTGGGTTCACACTAAAACTGATATCACACACACAAAGGCACACATACAGTATGCACACAATTGCATCAAAGCATGCAGACACACTACACACAGACGGGATTCAGAAACACCACATAGATTGAGACACCAACACACCCTTTACTCGATCCCTCTCCATCGCTCACTCTCTCATACACACCCACTGTCTCGCACACACACATATAACTGGTCTCCCGATTATGAAATGTCAGAGCAGTCGCTTGATTATGGACTTTCGTCTCAGCAGCATGACTCCTTTAGGCAACAACTGTAGCATGTGAATATTTCACTAGCTCTAATGACTGACTTGTTTACAGATGTATCTATTAGCTGTTTGTCAGTGTCATTAATTGTAGGTAAGGCTTCCTCCAGGCCTGGAGTCCAATTAAACAGATAAGCCCTTGGCGGGGATATTTTTCTTTTCGATAAGATATGAACTTTGTGTGTTTGTGTAATCTAATTGGACATGTTGGCTCTCTCTGTATTATATAATTACACAGGGCTGTGATTTACATATACAATGGGAGCAGTAGTGGTCTGCAAAGCTTGCGCCTCAGGACCTCTGTGTGTTTCATACACGTATCCTTGCACATCCGCGTTGGGGAGGGAGGCGGTCATTAATGTTACCAAGGAAACTCACTCATCGAAATAGAGGCGGGATGTGGAGTGTACAATTGCGCGTGACTGTGTGAGACAGTGTGTATGTGCGTATGTTTGTGTGTGTGTGTGTGGGTGTTCCCCTGTGTCAGACTCTTCTCTCCATAATCCAGATATTTCCACTCTACTGCTCCTATTGTAGTAAGCAGCAGGGCCGGTAGGTTCCTTTCACCTGTCCTCGCTCTGGGCTTCAGCACCACACTGCACCACACTGCCATCAGCTGCTCATTCTTGGCTTTCAGGCTTATTAAGCAGCTGTAACACCGCTGGTAACGACCTCTCAAAAGAGGGATAGGAAATGCTATTCTTTGTCGAAGCCAACTAGACCTAATCTAGGATCGTGGAGACTTTGAGAAGCAGCACTGCACGTGAGCAAACTGGCTAGTTTGCATTATCTTTCCCCTGGCCCTGCCCTTTCTATCACACACAACCAATCAGATATGTTTATGGAATGAATATGTATAGCTCAAATGTACACCCAGCAATGATGATGCTGTGTTCCAGCGTGAGTTGGAGAATGTATTGTGCAGATCACGCCCTGGCTCTCGTTCTACACTGTATTGATCCACTATGGATCAACAACTAAGCTTGTGCAATTAATATTTTTCGAATTCCTCTGCTTTCAGGGCATGAGAATCCCTTCATTGTGTTACAACTTGATGTGCTGTCTTTTGCCTCTCCGGAGTGTACTTAGTTGTGTGTGAAGCCATTAGTGTTCGCCGATTCACTTTGGCAACCAGTCGTGAACTAATCCTGGTGGATTCAACCCACTAAGAGAGACACTGTATATTTGGCACCTAACCTGACATGGCAAATGTCTCTCCCGTTGCAGCTTTGTAGCCAAACCTTCTCCCAGTTCGCTTTGAGTGCATTTCTCTGCCCACATTTTGTACACTTACTTATTAGCTAGCATGTAGCTCTTTCGGCCTTCCCCCTCCTCTCTCTCTGTCCACCCAGAGCTCCCCCTCCCCTCCCCGCCAGCCTCGCAACCTCTTATCCATTCCTCCATACTAACGCACAAATAAACCTGGGTCTAAGTGTGATGGATTCTCTGTGGCGGAGCAGTGTCTGTGCTTTGAGCCCCCGGCTTGCTCAGCCTCGACAATATGTTTTATGAAATAGAAAATTTGGAGCATAAATCTGCAGTCACAATCCCCAATGAGTCTGTTCTATTCCATTATGCAAATCAGGCCGTCTCTCTGTGCGTGTCACTCCTGGGGATTTATGAAACAAAGGCAGACATTTCGAACCGGCATACACCCTGCTTCACCTGCATGGGCACGATCGCCTTGCACTCGTCATCCCAGCACCCTGCTCCTCCACACCCTAACCCAGCACCTGGCTCCTCCACACCGCAACCCAGCACCTGGCTCCTCCACACCCTAACCCAGCACCTGGCTCCTCCACACCCTAACCCAGCACCCGGCTCCTCCACACCCTATCCCAGCACCCTGCTTCTTTGGGAATTGAAACACTGTCTCAATGGGAAAAACCACACCCACAACCAGACACTTCACATCACACTTACCGCATTGCAAGCTGAAGAAGCGTGGCCCGAATAATCAGCAACAGACATATCAGACTCTCTATGAGCCTGTGGTCCGGCTCGTTCTAGTAAACGTCCGGCCTGCTCAAAACTAAGTATCTGTATCAGTATCAATATTGTTGAAAATGTGATGGGGCTACATTTCTACAGCAGAGCTGACCCGAGATACACATATTGTCAGAGGGGCAGACAGTTGTTTTAATTGTTGTTACTTTGTAATATCTGTCGTTCAGTTTCTGTGGCAAGTGGCTTGCATACTGAATGCGACTGGATTCAATAGGACATCCTGGTATTTTGGGCGTAAAGCATTTGCCATAGTATGGGTTGGGACATCCAAAATCTTTTTCTGGCATACGAAATAATGTGTAGTGTGGGTATTGAGATTCAGGGATAGTTCCTTGACTAAATGAAAGCACCTCTCCACCTCGGATGGAGCCTGGCACTTTTTAACAAGCCAGGTCTGGCCCAGAAATAAGACCAGTTATCTACAAAGCCTTTTTCTGTGCAGAACCGAGCCAGCCAGTGGTTAAGAGAAACTGTTTTGTCTGCTATACATCTCCTCACCCCCTAAATGTTAATGGGACAGAGACTATTACTCATAGATCTAACCAAAGTACATGAAGTAAATCAAAGCTGTTTAAAGATGGCGTCCCGTCCAGTTTCCATGGCAAGTGCTCAGTGGCGGATTGAAGCTTGCTAAACCAAGATCTGTTGAACATCTTGTCTTGTGCAGTAGAGTGGCTCACAGAGCTCCTGGCTTCACAATAGGTATACGATGTCTTTGATGTAAGCAAGAAATGAGATGCTACTTTCCCAATTTCTAATTTGTTTAACTTTCCAGAAAAAAACATTTTCTGTGCTCGAACCTGGCTCAAAATAATAGGTTTTTCATAGAATAATTTTTGCTGGACCAATTACTTTTAGTAATAGAAATGGCAGGAACGAGCAGGGTGCCAAAGCAGAAATGCAATACCACCAAGATTCATTCGGGCCTTAGCTTCAAGCTGAGGAGCGAGGGGTGGGGGCTTGCTATTACTCCATGCTGACTCATCTTTTGAGCAAGGTCACATCCTCGTGCCATATTACCCTTAGTGACCTCTTACTGCCTCAGCCGACATCATTGGTGCCAACAAGCTTGTCAATATCCTTACACCTATCATCATAGAGCCTTTGCTTTGGCTTTTGCCCTAGCCCTAGTTATAGCCAGCGCCCAAATATTTACTTCTCTGTCCGTAGCTCTCGGCCCATGTACACAGTACAATGTGTGCACAAATGCCAGTGCATCTAATCGAATCGAACGCTTCAAAGGCAAAACTGGTGGGGCTTGTTCTGCATCTTCAACAGGGGAGTTTATGTGTGAACACTTGGGGAGTTTGAAGATTAGGAGGGCGGAGGCATCCGGAATGATCTGCGGAGGACATTTGACTAATGCCGGTCGGCCAACCAGAAGGGAGTCATCAAGACAGGAGAGTACTGTGGCCTGGAAAAGCACCTGGGTTTAGCACTCTGTCAGAAACACATGAATCCTCTTGACGCTGCATAGAGAGTACTGGAAGGTCTGCCTTGTCCATTGTGTCGGGAAGAACTCTCCGGTTCTTTAATGTAAATGATGGCTCTGGCTCAGCAGCACTTAAGTGCACGGATATTTCTTTGACACTGTCCGTCAAAACAGTGCCAGAAAATGAGAAATATACAGAGTGAGGCAAAAGGAAAGAAATCAACTACGAAAACAATCATGCTAGGCTTCTTACTTTCTCCGAATCGCACACCCAGCATGTCCTTCATAATGTCGAATAAATAATCAAAGGCTGCAGACAGGTTGAGGTGAATCAACACGGATTAGATGTTGGAGTCTCTAGCAGTGTTAGGGGCCTTTGTCACCGCCAGCCGAGCGATCTCTCTCTGGCTTTGAAGCCAGATTGGCGAGTGTAGCAGGTTATTCCTGATGAGGAAGGGGAGTAACTGATTGAAAGCAGCACTTTCCAGACTTTTGGAAAGAAAATAATGATTAGGTGAGATACTGTCTGTGTCTTCAGCAAGGAGATGAGTTTAGCCATCTTGACGGCTGAGGGGACACGACAAGAGGTTAAGGAGGAGGAGTTGAGTGAGGAAATAAAAGGGAGGGTCTCACCAGATCCAGACTGGGGAAGGGTAGAGGGGATGGGGATGGGATCCAGAGAGCAGGATGGGGGTTAGGGGGGATCGGGGGAGCAGTCGTTCCACTTTAGTCCTCAGAGTTCTGAAGTGTTTTGCAAGAGACAAGCTTACTTCGGTTGGTGGTGGAGGATCATGCCGGACGGATGAAGGAGTCTCGGATACCAAACCAGCTAAAGTAATCACTGAGGGATGAAGGAGAAGGCAGACAAGGTGGACAAGAGCTTGCAAGCGTTAGAGATGCAGGAGTTGATTTTTGACTGACAGAACTGAGACTTTGCCAATGTTGTTGCTGACGTTGCCTGCGGTTTGGGAGTTTCTCCCCATCATCCATGCAGCACTTTGCACAGTTCTGTCTGAGCGGAGAGGCAAGAGTTGAAGATGGATGTAGTGTTGACAGGCATGGTGAGAGGTGTGTATGTGTGTGTGTGTGTGTGTGTGGGGGGGGGGGGGGTACAGAGATGTTCCACATGGAGGGAGAAAGAGTGAGGGTCATTGGGGGTGTTAAGGGTAAAGAGAGAGAGAGAGTGACGCAAAGAAGTGGTCTGACACATGGAGGGAGGGTCACCGTGAGATCAGGTGTCGTGCAGCTTCTGGTTAAAGATAAACTCTAGTTGGTTGCCAGTCGAGTGAGTAGGAGGGGACGAGAGCAAAGACAAATAACTGAAAACATGGCATCTGGGGGGGAGGGGTCTATCTTCAGGTTGGAGTCGCCCCAATACAGTCACGACTGTGACATCTTTCGTGAGGGGTGTCCAGTTCATCAAGGACAGAGGGCAGAGAGGACCTGGGGGCGGCAGGGGACGACGACACGAGATCACACGGTGAGGAACGGCCACCGCACGGAATTCAAATGAAGAAGCAGAGAAACTGTGGAAAGGTGAGAGAGAGACCTTCCAGGAGGGAGAGACAAGCAATGCTGTGACCCCTCCTCTGCCCGAGGCCCTGGGAGTGTGGGAGGAGTAGCCCACTGATGGCGCAGCAGGATTGGCAATGTTGTCCAGTGAGATCCAGGTCTTGTGAGCGCTAGGAACCGAAGCCACTTCCTCTCGGTGTAAGCTGTAATGAAGAATTAAGTCAACCTTCTGGACAAGGCACTGGCTGTTCGGTAATCCTCCAGCCACTGGGAAATCCTCAGATAGGACCCGTGGGGGTAGACTAGCTAAAGCCTTGGGCCACAATGCCACATTGTATGATATAATGTTATGTTTCAAGTCCTTGACGCCCAGCTATGAATTACAGCATTAAATCTCTTTAATGGGTCCACTGTCACATGTCACCGCAGTATAGAGTTGCTTTAGCCATTAGTAGATTAAATAAGTGATGAAGCTTAGTGATACAATAGCACTGTACACACATACACACACATGCCCACAAACTCTAACAATGCTATTGGGTACACATACACATAACAAATGTGCATTCCCATGCTTAAAAGTCACTCCTCCAAAACACACGAACTGACTACTGCCGGGAGGTAAGTAGTTAGATAGGAAAGTAGCCCGTCCAATCACTTCATTCGATCCGAATGGCGTCCAATCATTACGTTTGGTCCAAACAAAATGATTAGTCATGTTTATTACACTCCTGCGACGTGTTTGACCTTCCTCGGGTCATTGTGCGGCAGTCATAATGATCTCGACAGGTGTTGCCCCTGGAGATGTGACTGACGACAACCAATCATGTGTGACGCACGCTCCGGCACTCTCCGCAAGCCAGAGAGCCTCTACATCTCTCACTACGCCTCCCCCCCCCATTCTCTCTTTCTTTCTCCCTCGGTCGCTCTCTCCTCCGTCCCTTTCATTCTTCTCTGGCTCCCGAACCATCTCTCTCCTCTCTTTCTCTCCTCCTAGTGGCTCTCCTCTCTTCCTCTCGCCGTTTCTCCCACTTGGGAGCACCCGTTTCCAGCATTTGCATTTAAATTGAAAAGCAGAATAAGTCATTCCTTAATTCCCTGTGAGTATCCACTGTATCTGTGTATCCCTCATCCCTGCCTCACACACACACACACATGCACAAGTACACACTCACACTAGACACACACATCGGCCTACACAAGTACACACTCACACTAGACACAAACATACACAAGTACACAGGCACCCACCCACACACACACACACACACACACACAAACACACAACCACGCGCAGCAGCGATCTTCACGATGGGATGTTTCCCAGATCTGGCTGTACTCTCACTTCCCCTACACATAATAATAATAATAGATCTACTTACAGTAAATACAAACACAAAGGCTCACACACACGCCCTCTCACACCGTTCGTAGAGGGGGAGGAAGTGCATGTGAACATGAGGACAGAGAGGACTCTCCAGGACTCTCCTGAACAGAGAGTCCTGGAAATGCAGCAACAGTGAGATTACAGCTCGTGTAGAAATGGGTAAATGAACGTGGCCGGAGGGAACCTTTCTTCTCTGTCCTGTGGGCTGTGGCAGGAATTCTGAGGGAGACGCCAGCTGACAGGAAGTCCCAGTATAATATGTGTGGGCTGTGTCACAGGCCTGTGTCTGTGCCGGCTGCATGACATCATTGCAGGCAGTCTGTTGTCTGTGGAATTCTCTCAATGAACCGGCAGCATTTTGGCCTGCCAGTCTGCTTCCTGTCCTCTACAGGCCTGAATACACACATGCACATGCTCGCACACAATCACAATCACACACAAGCACACACATCGAAATGATTACAACACGCTGGCCTGTAGGTCTGACTAGCAGCAGGCAGTCTTGGGTCTCAGATTGCAACAACGCCACAGTTCCAATCAACACAAGCTGTACTGCATGGATTGCTTCGAACCATGTGGTTCGCTCTTTCCAATACCGCCTCAAACTGGACTGGACTGGACATGTTCTCCGTCCTCACAGACCATCTGAGTGGTCATGCGCACCTCCCCGCGGGTGCCGCAGGTCTGCCAACTCTCACGCATTGGCCGTGAGACATTTCAACCAGTTCACACGCTCTCACCATGGGCTCTTGTATTTCTCACGCTGAGAAGGCAACGCCAACCAAGTAGTCCTGCTAACGTTGTAAACAGTAAGGGACGAGGCGCAGGCACACGGAGTGACGCAACATAGCCCCGCGAACACCCGTGAAGGCTCGTGTCGGGGGTCGGGGGCGGGGGGGGGGGTTGCTCTGTACGCAGCAACATTTTGTTGACCCTACCAAATCTCACTCCGAGGTTTTTTGAAAAGTTGGCAGCCCTGGGGTGCCGTGCCAACACAATGGAGAACAGTAACAAGTCCGCCTGCCAGGCAGCCCACAAAGATTAACATTTGTGATAAAATTGCATTAAGGGTTAAGGTTAGGGTTAGGGGGTTAGGTAGATTTTGAATGGGAGTGAATTGTTGTCCTCACTAGAATAGTAAAACTAACCTATATGTGTTTGAGTGGCTAAGATGCCTTAACCCTTGTGTTATCTTCGGGTCATTGTGACCCATCAGTCATTGTGACCCACCAAAGTTACCATTGTGATAACTTTACCGCATACAAAAACAAAGTGAGCGTTTTTTTTTTTACCGTTAGGCTGTCTCAGACCCCCCATATTGCGAAGGTTAAAAGAAAAATATTTTTTATTTGTTTTTGTATTGGGTAAAACTGGGTAAACACAACGATGGTTTGTTATGAACCTTAGTGTACTGTGCGTATGTGTGTCTGTGTGGTCTACTGTTGTGGAAAGAACATCACACTGTTGAAACGATGATGATGGGTAATGATTATGGATTCATATGATTGAAAATGAAACCTTTTTTAGCATATGCTATATTACTGAAAACCAGATGCCAAGCTGTTGACTGATTATTATTGCCACTAAAACGTAGAACAAGAAGCCCAAAATGTGAAGATCTGGATAATTAGGGGCTGAGTGCGAGAGAAGATTATGTGTATAAGCTTCTTTCGTAGAAAACAAGAAAGCTCAGCTATCTCATAAGGGATATTTATGGCCCTTTGCCCAGGAACCCAGTGGAGATGGCCTTTAAGGCCAGAACAGCCCTAAAAGAAATTACACAAAATCATAAGGTTTTGATATATAAGAGGAATGTCCCGGGAAGTATTTTAGTCTGATCGTGGGATATTGCTCACGTTTGTTGGAATCTCTGTCACTCTGAATTGTAATACGAAACACTTTGCTTCAAACTTTGTTGAGTTACAGTGCTGTTTCAAACTAAAGAATTGGTTGAAGACGTAGAATATTTTTCACGACACTACTTGTGTGTGTGTGTGTGTGTCTCAAGCATTAGACAGAGGGGTTAACTCTTCGGCCATTCAGCTGCTGTTAATCAAGTGGACAGATTACGATGTATTTTAGGATGCTTTCTTTATTGCCCTGTGTATTATCGACAGTCTCAGTATTTTGTAAGCCCCTCTCCTCTCCTCCCACCTCATTTAGTTTGCGAAAGCTCTCAACTAAAGTGTCTGCATTGCGAGCGCAAAGCCGTGCAAAGCAGGAGAAGAGCAGAGGGAGGAGGAAGAGAGAACGGGAGGACATAACAAAGGAGAAGGGGGAGGAAAAGAAAGAGGAGGAATTCAGAATGTAGAGGAGAGGAGACAGGAATTTTGATTTGTCTCGGGACACTGGCCTAGAATACTCGAACACCGTCCGTCTGGAAGTCAGGGGACCTCGAGAAGCTGCTGAATGTGTGTGTGTGTGTGTGTGAGAGAGAGAGACGGGGAGAGTACAGCAACCTGGGGTGTGTATCCGTTTGAGAGTATTATACGTTGGTAAGAGTGGCGGGATGCAGCCGTGGTGTGGTTCTTTTATTCCAGGATGTTTTTCCAGAGCAGGCAGGAGAACAGACTTCCCTGGTGATACCCACCACCACACACAGATACACGCTCAGAGAGAGGTGGGGGAGAGAGAGAGAGAGATCATCTGTTACCTTGGTGATGTGACATGACCCTACAAGGTCAGGATCCAGTTTCCTGTTTATGCAACATCTCTGTGAGTGCACACAAACATACACATGAGGCACTGTTCTTCCTGTTGCCGTAGTTTGCCCGCAGTGCAATAGCTGCAAGGCCCTGAGAGAGTTTGGGGTTAGGACCCAGTAAACAACCAAGGGCTACAGATGAGCCTTCCAGCTAGCCATGCTTAACCATGCCAAGCCTTTCCCTATTGTGGGCCTGTGTGTGTGTGTTTCTTAACAAGGTGACAGGTCTTACTACTCTGCTCTGCTGCCCCGAGGGAGGCTCTCCAAAGCACTCTTAGTCCATGTCAAGATCAGTAGATGGATACATCCAATGACAGCATGGCATGTGTGTGACAGAAGCAGGGAGAAAGGACAGCCAACATCCAACTCCTCCCATCTTCTCAGGCTACCTGAGAAGAACAAATGATCAATAGCTTATCAGGCACCAGATAACACACTTCCCCTAGGTCTTTCTCGCTCTCTTACCCACGCACACACACACACACACGCACACACACACACACACACACACACACACACACACACATACTCACTCCCACACACTTACACACACACCATAGTGTAGCCCTGTCACCAATGTCCTATGGTCTTGTTTGTGATGTTGTTCTGTTTGACCCTACCATGCACTCACAGACCACCTAATCAAGTGTGTGAGAGTGTGTGTTTTTGATATTGACATAAATGGTGTATTCATGTTACATAGCTGCCACTGAACTGAAGGTTACAATTGAATCGGTTGAAAAATCCTAGGGAATAGAACATGCCTGTCTACTGTGTGTGTGTGTTTTTCAATAGAAGAAGTCACATGACTTAAATCACAAACCCACGTGCTCACACAGACACACATGCACATACATGCACACACACACACACACAACCTGATTAGACACACGTGCTCCAACCAGTTACTGATTGAATTTACTGTGGTCGTAGGCCTGGCGAGTGGATTGCTGAGTGCATCCGTGGCGTGTGTTTAGATGTCCCACAGGACTAGCAAATCATCCCAGAGGGGATCAGGAGAAGATCGCCATAGAGACAGAGTGAAAGGATGAGGACTGATTTACTGTCTCTCGGCCCGGCCCTGTAAGCACCAACCACCATCACGATCAATCACCACACACATACAAAATCGCAAACACAAAAATAGCAATCAAGGGGTCTAGTGGGGGAACCAGTCCACCCCCAGAAGGGAGTCAGACTGGGATCATCATGATCCAGCTGTAGAAGACCCCTGCACACACACGCTAACCACCAGTTCACAACAATGGAGGAGAAGGATCAGGCGTGGTGGGGCGGAATGAGGGGATTGGGGAATGGGTAGGAATGATGAGTAGGGAGGAATACATAGATGGAACAATGATATGAAGGGATGGAAGGGTGACCAGGGAGGGAGTCGGGGACACGTCTCTATATTAATTATTTACATGTAATCTGCAGAAAGTACTGTCAACCCCATTGGCCTCAGAGAGGAGTGGTTACCGTTACGGTTTTTCCTCAGTTGCTACTGTAACACACACACACAAAAAAAAATACAAACACACTCCCTTATCTGCATTAGACTCTACACACAATGTTCAGTTGTTGCACACACTTCTCAAGTAAAATCTCAAAGCATCAACCTACAACACACAAATATTCACATTTCTACACTTTCAGGTCTGTTGAGCAATTTGCAATCAGGACTGCAGCATGAAAGTGCCTTGAGCCTCTGTTTTGTTTGGTGAACAATGGAGAACTTTGAAGAGATCGACAACCAGAGAAGGAGAGGGGTAAGAGTGAAAAGAGGAGGAAGGGGGAGGAGGAGTAGCAGGTAGAGGAGTAGGAGGACAGAGAGAAGGAAGAGCAGGAGGAAGAGTATGAGGAGGAGGACAAGGATGAAGAAAAGGACAAGGAGGAGGAGGAGGAGAAGGACAAGGAGAAGAAGAAGGAGGAGGAGGAGAAAGAATGTGGACGGTCGTCTCTAATGAGATTCGGGCCACTGTGGTAGACCATGTGCTCAACGATGGTTTGAGCATGAGGGAGGTTGGCCAGAGGGTCCAACCAAATCTCAGCCGCTTCACAGTTGCTGCCATCATTAGAACCTTCAGGATGGAGAACAGGTACAAAATATATTGGCCTTGTGTACTGTAACATTGCATATCAATAGAATACAGTGTGCTCACAGTATTTGTATTTTGCAGGACTCAAAGAGAACCACACCATGGAGGAAGAACACACATTTTCACAGCCGAACAGGAGACTCAAATTGTAAATATAATTTGTGAGAACAACGCTATCACACTCCGACAAATAAAAACTTGGATCCTGGCTGACCATGCTACATTCAGGAACGTCCAGACCATCAGCCACTCTACATTGGACCATGTTCTTCGCAGGAATGCCATGTGCATGAAACCGGTGTACAGGGTCCCATTCAACCGGAACACAGACCGCATCAAGGAGTGTGGTTGAGGCCCCTCTGGCCAGACAGGAACCGGAGGC
>NC_061082.1:12280294-12322794 GCF_021917145.1 Hypomesus transpacificus
AAGGGGGTGTCAGGATATGAGGGGTGCATGAGAGGTGTGTTAGGGTGCGATTGTAACAGATGTGGTCTTGCAAGTTCCATCAGAGGTATACGGGCATCCGTCCGCTCCCACGGGGAGTCGAACTCACTACCTCTGACTTCCCAAGCGCCACCACTACCAACTACGCCAACAAAAAGTTAGCGCTTCGCTGACACGGGTGGCCTCTTACATACTTGAGGAGTGAGTTTCACCACACACCGGCTACACGATGGGTACGTGAGAGCTATGTCATTATGTTAGAGGCTTGAGGGCTGTGTTGAAGTGTGAGCGGTGTCTTAGTGTGTGACGCGTGTGTAAGGCGTGTGCTACAGTCGTAGGTGACGGGTGTGTAAGTGTCAGGAGTGTGCATGAGCTCAGTCGCATGCTGTTAGGGTTAGGGTTAGGTTCAGTTTGATTTAGCCACTTGCAGGCCAAACCGACATGTCCCTCGTGTCTATTTTTCATCTCAATCAAATGTCAAAAATCATTTCTCCCTGCTTGCCTTAACACTCCTATAGTCTTCATAAAAACACCAACACTTATTAGCTCTGGGTCACTATGACCCGTGCTCCAATTGAATATCATGACTTAACTCCACCTTTGAATGCAAAGACGGAACTCAATGGTACAGCTATGAGTGCCAATGGAATCATATTGCAGTATTTGGAATGGTCTATTTTACCACGTTGATTTCAAGACTTATGACAATATCTTTGAGTTACTGCTCTTTCAAACATGCACTCAATCAAAGGAATAATCGACGAAAAGAGCCTCACAGGGACTGGTACAGACCCAATCAGAATGACTATCTTGGGTCATATTCACCCTAGGAAAATCCATGTAGCTGCCACAGAAAAGGAACATTTTATTTTCTATCCCCAATTGTACATTTTTGGGTTATTCCCGAAAGCTACGTAGCGGTTTATGCATCTTGTGTTGTGCCAGTTTCTCAGGTTTACATATGATTTAGGTCATTATGACCCCAGGACAATAGGAGGGTTAAGCTGTAGATGACTGAATAACGCCACTCTGAAAATACAACCCACTGTTCGGGGTTTTAGGGAAACATTAACGGAGAAGAAAGAAGAGACAATTCATTTAATATTCCTTTAATAACCCACTGTGGAATATTGCGGCCTTAATTACAGAAGGGTTTTAATGAAAAGCTGATACCTGAAATGATCACTGATATGATTTATTCCATCTACATGCTATGTATCATGTAGCTTGGAGTAGGACACACACTCACACACACACTGTTTGCTACGGTGTATCTGTCTCCAGTGTCTTGACAATAACATGGTGCAGCGATAATGAGAACTTTAATGTAAAAAAAAGAAACTGTACACACAGCAGAACGATTAGAGCAGTGATTACACAGGACACACACAGGGTTCCTCTCACACACCCAGACAAACTAAGCACACAGACCTCACGCACACACTGTACACACACGCGCGCGCACATGGCGTCTGCACACGCAAACACACCTAAAGGTAAGAGTGATGGTGTCGTAAAAGCATTACAAATTCCACCTGAGAGCCTCTCCTACAGCTGTATCCTGTCCTGGTTCAGCCATGCAGAGAGAGAGGGAGGGCGGCAGAAAGGGAGAGCGAGGGAGAGGAGCAGAGGAGGAGAGAGATGTGGTGCTGTCAGACATGGTTGACTGAGGGGGATGGGGGAACGTAGAAGGGGCTTGAGCTTTGGGGAGAGAGAGAGAGAGAGAGAGAGAGAGAGAGAGAGAGAGAGAGAGAGAGAGAGAGAGAGAGAGAGAGAGAGAGAGAGAGATGAAGAATACTGGGGAGGAAGAGAAAACAGGATGAGGGAAGAAGATTGAGGTTAAAGTGGTTCTCTTCGAAGAAAGCGCCTGATGTCTACTGTACAGGATGTGACCCTGACAACCCCTGTCAGTCAATCTCCATCTCTTCTTGTTGCAGAGTGCAAGACTGCCAGCAGCTGTATACTAACTAACCACTGCCTACTTCCCATCTCTCCTCCTCCCTCCAATCAATCTCACTCCAACACCCCTCTCCTTCTACCCCGCCCCCCAATCCTTGGTTACGTGTCACCTCATTCACACATTCATTAGGATTGGAATCCCTCTGCCATCCCTCCAACAGACACAGACAAAGGGACAGAGAGAGTCAGGTGTCATCCAATAAAAGGACAGGGCTCTTTTCACAGGGGCATTCCTCAGGAGTGTACAACTGCATTCCCCGTCCCCTGGGGAGCACACTCCCCGGAGAGAGGGGTTCCTAGGGGAATCGGAGAGAGCCAAGGGCTAAGCGGAGAGGGGGGGAAAGAGAAGCGGGGGCGGGATGAGAAGAGGGGGAGGCTGAGGTGAGGGGAAGGTAGCAGGGTGCAGCCGTGAATTTATTTACATTTAGTCCTTTATCAGACGCTCTTATCCAGAGCGACTTACAGTAACTACAGGGAAGTGCTACAGGGAACTACAGGGAAGTCCCCCCAAGGCAAGTAGGGTGAAGTGCCTTGCCCAAGGACACAACGTCATTTGGCTCGGCCGGGAATCGAACTGGCGTGTTCAGATTACCAGCCCGATTCCCTCACCGTTCAGCCACCTGACTCCAGCCACCTGACTCCAGCCACCTGACTCCCTGAATCCCCTCCTAAAGATGATGGAGGGAAGAAGGGATGGAAGAAGGGATCCGGGGCTTTATCCGGCTCACAGAGCCCAAACTGCAGGATTAGACCCGCACACAGTCAGGGAGCAGAGGACAAGGGAAGGGAGGGAGGGGAAGGCAGTGGTGAGAGTTTGGAGTGGAGATGGAGAGATGAGAGGAAACGGAGGAGCGGGAGAGGGAGAGACAGAAAGGAGGGAGGGAGGGAGGGTGGGGAAAGGGGTGGTTTCCGGGGTCAAGCGTCACAGGATTAGGGTGGTGAGACGATAGCAACACAGTCACAAAATCCCTCAGGAGGAGACACACACAAGCGCGATATTGCAGACACGGGCACGCGCTCACAGATACACTTGTGCACACACAAACAAGAACTACTGTTGACACACACACACACAGGCACAAATGCACACAGTGCCCAGAAATAATGCATAAACCCTTGTTTAACTGAACGGTTTAGAAACCAAAGTGTGTGTGTGTGTGTGGGCACAGATGTTTTGGCCCTGGCATCAATTACAATTGCCCATATTTCTACATGGAGAATTAGTATTTTCCTCTCAATAGTTAACCTGTTCTACATAATTATGTGCATCCACATATCAACCCAGCCCTGCCAGCAGCAAAATCAGTAACTGTGTTGTATGCCTGAGCAATGCTTTTGGTGCCTTGCTCAAGGGTACACAAGATTTACAACTCCCGGGACCAGGACTTGAACCAACAACCTCACTTTTCTTTTTGATGATTAGTTATTATTGCACTGAAGAATAACCAGTCTACTGTATGCTGACAACACAAAAAATAGTAGCTACTATAACAAACCAGCAGAACCAGAACAAAATGAGATTATAATGCCTCCACAGACCCCAAAATAATCTAAAACACAAACAAATGGCACAAAGAACTCCCATCCCTGTCTTTCTCTCTCTCTCTTTCTCTCTCTCTCTCTCTCTCTCTCTCTCTCTTTTTGACAGGTTTTTCTTTTTCTTTTTTTTTGGTTTGAGGAGGTCTTAATTTTTGTGTGGGAGTTGTAAGTGAAGTGTTTTTTTTGTCTTGATAAGACGGGTTTGGTGTGGTGAAACAGCGTGGTTGGCTAGTAGTTCTAACTGCCCAATAAAGGTATCTTTAGAAGTCAAAAAGTCTCTTTCTCTCTCTTTCTCACACATGTACACACACCACACAGGGACACAGACCAACTCACTCACACACACACCATCAGCAGTGTGTTCTGCAGGTCCAGACCTGGCTGTCTCTTCCGGTGTAATTTAATTTGCACTCCCATAATTCCCTGCCTCTCCGGCGGCTGTGTCTCCAGGGTTCTGTCTGCCCCTACATGCTTGCCTTGTATCAGCTGTGCTGCCTGTGTGTGTGTGTGTTTGTGTGTGTATGTGTGTGTGTACACACCAGAGTTGTCTTGTAGAAAGCATCTGCTAATCAGCGGTATCTATCCTACTTCATTTATCTCCTCTCGTCCCTCTCCTAATCCTCTCCTCCCCCCTCTGTCCTCCTTTGAGTACCCCCACCCCTCCCGCTCACAGAGGAAATCTGGGGGTGTTGAGTGCTGTGTTGAGAAGGAGTGATAGATAGTGATCTGGGTTAAGGTCTTTTTCTTCACCTCTATTACAGTCCTGTCCACACAGGAGCAGCTGCAGTCTGGAGAGACCCAGCCTCGCTGCCCTTTACCCGATCACATCGTTCTCTCTCTCTCTCTCTCTCTCTCTCTCTCTCTCTCTCTCTCTCTTTCTCTCTCTCTCTCTCTCTCTCTCTCTCTCTCAAAAGAGAAGGAAGGGGACACTCTCTCTCCCTCTCTTTCTCTCTTTCTCCCTCTCTCTCTCTCTTCTCTCTTCTCTCTCTCTCTCTCTTTCTCTCTCTCCCTCTCCCTCTTTCTCTCTCTCTCTCTCTTTTTTTCTTTCTCTCTCTTTCTCCCTGCCCCTCTTCTTTCCCTCTTTCTCTCTGACACCCTCCCTCCATTTACCTCCCCCTGCCCATTGTTCTCCCTCTCTCCATACCCCTCTTCTCTCTCTCTTCCCCTCCCCCCTCACTTTCTCTCTTTCTCCCCTCATAACCGTGGTGATAACCGTGGTGCAGTCAGGAACTAAGGATGTCTGAATGTCATTTACTCACAGTCCTCTTATGTAACAGACACATCAGCACTCATGGTGAATCTATTTCTACATTTAGCTTCTAAATACATGGTCAGTAGAGTTACACACACAGACAAACACAGAGACACACATTCGGTAGGCAAATACACACTAGTTCATGACCAGACGCCCACATGCACTCTCTCAATTGGCACAGCTTACTGACTGCTAAATAATATCAACATACTGTAGCAGGAACCCTGTAATTCCCTCCCTCTTTTCACTCTGTGTCTCTCCATTTCGTCTCCCTGTTCATCCTCCACTCCCGAATGCTGGCTCAGTGTAATACAATCAGGACAGTAGCATTCTACAGGCTCCCCGGTACTCCGAGGTGAGCTCACAATGTTTGCCTCGCCACGCAGCTGATAAGGAAAGCACACACACATTTATTTATCTATGTGAATGGGTATGCAAACACAAACTTACTGTGATAATCTCTGTCTATCAGTGTCTGGCTGTACAGTACAAAGGGTTGTGTCTAGATTTGACATGATCTACCTGGAATTTTGGAACGTGTGTATTTCTTCCATTGGCTCCCGCCCCCACCATGACGGCTCCGAACTCCGATTTTTGTGACAAATAAGTCATTCGAACACCTTTGTGGCCTAATCTTTCCATTGTAATGGAAGGTGTGAATGAGAGAAAGAGATAGAGAGAGAGAGAGAGAGAGAGAGAGAGAGAGAGAGAGAGAGAGAGAGAGAGAGAGAGAGAGAGAGAGAGGGAAAGAGAGAGAGAGAGAGAGAGAGAGAGAGGGGGGGGGGGGAGAAAGATTTGTGTAAAATATGTCACGTAACCCAGTAAAAAGGGTCGACTGATGCCCCTGCTACATGGTAGGCTGGACGTTACACTAAGCTCCATAAAAAATATGATGGCCCATTGAGCCCAACTATAAATCATAAACAGACACAGTACAAAACAAAAAACAAAATCAAAGAAACAACAAAACCACAGGCACTAAAATGCTTCAACAAAATAATAGTACACTCTGCCACCCCCATATTTGTACAAAGGTTTTAATGTCTTTCATTGCAATACTCCACCCCGAACCTGGCCCTCAGTGTTGTAAACACAGCACTGACACGGTGCAGTGTCTACCATCCATTTTCTGCCGGGTTAGATCCCCAGCTTACCCTGCCCCTAAAGAAAAGAGTGCTTTCCACGCCGGCTGCGCCTTTGCTTGCAACCCAAGTTTGGGCCTCCATGGGGTGTCGACACTGCCTTTTAGACTCTCCCAACGCAGGACCTTTACACATGCTGTACAACCCACCCCCTTCCACTGAGAAAAGTAGGGCTTTCGCTCAGTCTTGGAAATCGGCCCTTGTCCATTGAAACCCCGTGGCCCACTGACCCTGACGAAGGGAGAAGCAGACAAAGAAAGACAAAATATATATACAGAGAAAAAAAAACGGAGACAGAGAGTATGTGTGTATTTGTGTGTGGGTGGGTGGGTGCGTGCATGCGTCAATATCTTTTTTTTTTCAAATCTTTACCGTGCGGCTTGCTATGACCGCCTGAGGGACATTTAGGAAGCACTGATTCATCAATCGCGTTTTTCGAAGACTACGTAATCAAATTTGGTTTGCCCAGCAACCAGAAACGCCAATATTCTGCGTAATAGAGCTCTTATCCTCTGATCCCTAAATGGTATTGTTCAAATCTCATATCAGGTTGCATAGACAGAGCAGAGCAGAGAGCTGCAGCCACAGTACTGGAGACAGCTGACACAGGGCCTAAACAAACAGGGTAGCCTTCCACACAGTAGGTAGGCCTGTATTCACGAGGGGCTGACGACAAGTACATCCTCTCACCCACATGACCCTCAGCCGGAGAGTCATCCGACGGTTTGCAGGACGAACACAGAGGAGTCATGTCTGCGTGTGTGTGTCTGCATGTGTGTTTGTATCTGTGTGTTTGTGCGTGTGTGTGTGTATGGGGGGAGGGGTGTTTGTATCTGTGTGTTTGTGTGTGTGTGTGTTTATGGGGGGGGAGGGGGGGGGGGGGCTGCTTGGCACTTGCGGCAGCCCACATCACCTGGTCTACTGTAGCAGGGCCGGTAAGCCAGTCAATAACGACCTATATTAGGACACTGGTTATCTTTCTCTCTCCCTCTATCTGACCCTCTTGCCCCATCCCACCCACATACACCTCTACAGCATCACCTCTACTCTCCTCCACCCTCTGCCTTTACACTAATCTTAAGGTCCCTCCCCACATCCTCTTGTACCGTACTTATAATCCCCCCCCCCCCCCCACCACCACCACCTGCATTAACCCCCAGTCCTTACCATAGACAAGCCTCTACAGTAACCTGTAGCCCCCCTGATCCAGTTACACCCCCCCCCCCAACAAAAAAAAACTGTTGATTGCCTCTCAGTATAACCTGTGATAACACTGTATGAATAATACCCACAAGACAGACACACAACCGCACCACACAGGTTAGAAGACCATTCCTCTCTCTGCTCTCTGCCCTACTGATTCCCCACTCTGAGAAAGAGAGAGAGAGAGAGAGATAGAGAGAGAGAGATTGAGAGAGAGATCGAGAGTGAGAATGAGAATGAGAATGAGAATGAGAGCAAGAGCGAGAACAAGAGAGCAAGAGCAAGAGCGAAGCAAGAAGGGTGAGAAAAAGAGAGAGAAAGGAGAGTCCAATGACGTATGTGTTGAGGGACAGTCTGTGCTTCAGTTCTGGAGTGCAATGCTTTAGCAAAGGTCACAAAGAGGCAGGAGCTGATGAGCCTTTCAGATAGGCCAGAGAGGCTAGCAGGCTGCTGCAGCACCTCTCCCTACTAGCATTAGCACGGAGCAGCGAAGCTCAGACACACAAACCTGATTATGGGACAAGGACAGGTCAAATGGGGGATAACCATAGCATAAAGCTGTGTTCTTTCCAGATAACACACACACACAAACACACACACAGTCTGAGCAGTTCTTGCTCATTCTGTGAAACTACTTCCTGCTTTGTTTCTCAGTATGCATGCTAGGGTTAGTCTGAGTCGTACATTCCATTCCCACTACAACTGGGCCAGCGAATCTCACAGTCTAGTTTAACTCTTGTCTTGGAACACGACAAGTGGCTCTCGTTTCCAAGCCCCAGCTGGCTGGCGATGAGACTGGAACCTCTCCAGTTGGACCACAGGATCTCCATTCTCTCTGCATTGTCTGGTCCCTACGTGGCTCAGACACACAAAGGTTTCACTTGAGACAATACAAAACAGCGCAATACAGAAACCCATACACATGCCAAGCAGTATCGTGGCCAAACGGTTAGAGGGGGGAAAGACTTTGGGAGAGACTCAGGAAGAGGGAGGGATGGAGGACAGGTGCCTGGGAGGAGGGCGGCTAACAGGAGTGGACAGGTGCTGCCCACGCTGTCCCATCCTTCACAAACCCAGAGCTAACCTCATTGCAGCACCGTGGACAGGGAAAGCACAAGGACGCCCAGCTGAGCCCCCCCCCCCCGGAAAGAGAGAGAAAGGCAGAGGGAAAGATAAATAGACAGAGTCATAGACAGAGGAGAGTCTGTAACAGCCGACTGCACAACAAATTAAATGGGAATGTGTCATGTAGCCCATTTCTCAGCTCCATGTAGAATTAATGAGCGCTGCACTAGGATTGTTGAGCACAACCGTTCTTGCTTTAATCATTTTATTGACGCTGGGGCGCTATTACATTAGCAAGCATTACACGCCGCCTTGTTGCAATGTTTCAGTAAGTAACTGTTTGTGTTGACCAGCCTTCAGTCGAAGTTCCCAGACTCCAATGCAAACCTACTCAGGCTCCAACAGGCCGATAGGCCCCGATAGCCGTTCGCCGATATAGTGTGCCGTCGGAATAACAGCACACACGGGAACAATAGAGAATCCTTCCGAAGGATTAGCTCCAGAAATCACTGGTGCGTTGTTACAATGTTGCTGAAATGTTATCACCACAATGCCGTGCTCTATACCACTGTCTCGTCCACTAAGGGCCTCGTGCATACAACATGATAGCCATTGATGACCAAAAAGCCGAAGCCTCACTAGTAAATATTGAAATGACTATCTACTGTTTAGACAGAGAGAGAGAGAGAAAGAAAGCCCTAGAAAAATTAACGTCTCATATTGATTAGTCTTTCCAAGAGTGTGTGTGTGTGTGTGTGTGTGTGTGTGTGTGTGTGTGTGTGTGTGCAAGAGAGAAAGAGAGAGAGAGAGAGAGAGAGAGAGAGAGGAGAGAGAGAGAGAGAGAGAGAGAGAGAGAGAGAGAGAGAGAGAGAGAGAGAGAGAGAGAGAGAGATAGAGATAGTCGCTATACCTTCTCAGGTACTAGAAACATTTAGCCTGTCAATGTTAACATTCAAAGAATTGTGGTGACGATTGAGTGACGGCCAAATGTAGGCTATCTGATCCTTTGATTGCATTGGACAGCGCCACAGGCTAACGGTTTGGTCATTGCCAAGTTTTGTGTTATGTGGATGTTTTCTTTTTATACTGTTTTGCATTGAGTCTTGAAGTTGTTGAGGGGTGAATTGGAATCACAAATTAATTCTCACATCTCTTCTAAATGATAATGACTGCGACACCTATAGTTACAATTAACTGTCCAACCTTTCGCTGCAGCGCGCGCCTATTGAGCCTATGCACACTACGCACGCGCACAGACATGCTGGATAGAACAAACATTTCGAGTCTGTTCAACTCTTTTTCTACACGCCTAAAGAAGGGCAAGAAAATGCGTGTCTTCCATGTGATAGACATCCGTTGCCATGACGACTGTGTATATCCACATCTCATAGGCCAATATGTGCGTTTTAACCAAAGATGAATCAATCGGGCCGATGCTTAGGTTGCTCCTACCTTGCACTCCTCCATGCAGGTCCTAACCGAGTATGCATCCGTCTCGTATTTTTGAACTAGCAGTTCAAACTCTCGGTAGTCCTCCTCCGCCTGCTGGTCGTAGCGCTGGTAAGCCTGGACACATTCGCTGCATCCCTGCATGTCTCCCCCCATTGCCAGGCTGCAGTTCAATCCTTCTGGACTCGTAAACCCGTGAAACAAATCCAAAAGAGAGTAGGAATTACAAAAAGAAAGATACAAATCACTCAGATTCACGTCCACCAACTGCGCCTCGTCCCCTGGTTCCGAGGAAAGGCCCAAACACACGGGCTCTGCGTCCGTGAACGTGAAGCATTCTTTGGACAGGCTGTCAGGGTGACAGGTGTCCAGCCGCCACAGAGGTTTGGTAGAATTCCCTATAAAAATAACATCTGGCTCTCTGGAGTGGCGGCTGTGCGTGGGATGGGGGGCAAGTGACGGGAGTTGGTGTTGATGATGAAGGGAGTTGGGGTACTGGTCCATGTTCGTGAACGCTAGCCGCCTGTCTGACCGTTTGTCCCGGGTCCGCGTCAGTTTGGCCTCGGCGCAGAACCACAGGTGATCAGAGAGCAGGACGGTGATAAAGAGCAGAGAGGCCAGCGATAGGCGCCATCGCTGGGCCCGCTCCGATTCGGTAAATGGCTTCTCGTTCTCTCGGGGTGCAAACCAGATTTTTAAGCCGTCATCTTGCTGCCGACACATCCAAGCGCCCCTGGTCATATTTTAGGAAAGCGCAGCTCTGGTCGACTCCACCGCGGGCGCTTCTCTGACACTATACTCATTGACTTGGGGAGATGGACTCCGCTTATTTCTCCTCTGCAACGGTGCTGCTGCCGGTCCAGGGCGCTTCTCTTTCGCGCCCGCAGCCGTCGGTGTGCTATTCCGTTCCAATTAGCGCGCCCGCACAGATTAAGCCTCGCGCTGCCGCATCCCCGTTCTCCATGGCTCTCCGGGGGAAACGGCGCTCTCTGTGACCGCATGCCCCGCTCCTTTCAGCTCTTCCGAGGTTGTTCTGGCGTAGCGCGCAGAGAGACCAGCTGTTGCGAGTCTCTCGGTGCTGATGCTGCCTGCCGTCGTCGCCCGTCGTTTCCCGACTTAAGTTAGGCTATAAGAAAGCAACACCAACCAACAAGCCCTTTGTGTCAACAGGATATTTTTCTCGGTCCGTATCTGGGCAGAGTGCCTTGGATCTTTTCTCCTTGCGGTCTCAGTCATCTTGGACCTGGGTTAAGTTGCCGCCATGTTCATCTTGAAACACTTTTTTGGAAAGCGGGGTCTGTTTGCGTCATCTCCATTGCTGCGATAGCTCCATGGTTGCGCAGTGGCAGAGCAGCTTATAACCTAGAACACACAGAAGCACAGAGAAGCTACTAGCGGTGTGCCGGTATAGGACCAGACTAGACCAGCCCAGAGCTCTCTGCTCTCATCTCCACTCTGTTAACTGTTAGACACAGAACTGCTGAATTGGCCGTCTCCGGGGCACGGCGCTTAACACGTCTACATTTTCGGTTTATAGGCTACACCTTGACTCGCTGATGCTGGAAAATGACGTTTAAAGGAAAAATAACGGTAAACAACGGTTGCTAGATAGGATGCCTGCATCAATGTATCTTTCCCTGCACGAAATTATTATATTTTTTTTTCAATAAACTTTAAATTAGTAAAATATGCAGCAGCAGACTGTTTATTGTAGGTCTGCCGATATGCAAATGAACCTTTATGTCAAGTCAAGCTTGATGACAAAATAAAAACATTGTCAAACATGTCATGTTATTACATTCAATAAACATACAGTTCAGATTCATAAAAAATCGAGACCAATGTATGTTGAGGAATTAACAGTTACTTTTTCGCCGGGAGAGAAACCGGATCTTGCACCGGATCTTGTAGCCTACCGATGCTGTTGAGAAACCACTGTTATGAAGTTCGCACCGGAAACAGCTGAACGGCAAACCAGCCAACACGTTGGTCCATACGCATTTAACGTGACATTTGTACTGGCTAATTGTAAGTGGGTGTGTGAGACAGAGTGTGTTGTGTGACTGAAACCGTGCATTTAACTTTACCTCCTCCTGTTGGTGTTTATGGCTGAAAAACAAACATGTAAGATTCACTTGTGTGAGTCATGTGATCATTGCTGTGTGTGTGTCTGTGTGTGTGTGTGTGTGTAAGGAGGCAGAGCATGAATGTGTTCATGGGGGGTGGGGGAATAGGGGTGCTTAGCTGTTGAATGTGAATTACATTCACTACAGTATTCATCTTGAAGCTGACAATTCCTTATCATTTGACAACAGAGAATATCTTAATGATAATGGATTGCACATTGGAAAAAGACGAAGATGATTATCTGAATTAATTTAGAACTACGGAAGACCGGAAGACTCACATTCAGCCCATGTGTGCTGTCATCTAAAATCCCTGGAAGATAAAATTAAACATGTGGAATTGAAACCATTAGGCCCACTGCCAGGATTAATGGGGTACTCTATTAGGTGGAATTATGTTTCTGTATCTTTATAACACAACAAGAAAGCATATAATGTATGACATATTTTACACAAATCTCTCCCCCCCCCTCTGTCTCTCTCTTTCCGTCTCTCTCTCCCTCTCTCTTTTTCACACAAGCATGTACACACAGAGCGAGAGCGAGATGTGTGCAGAGGGTGGTGAGAATGGTGTGAGAGAGACTAGTGTGATGCTTTCAGCACCATGGAGAGCTCCACATTTCCCTGTGCTCTCTGGGGGCATGCATTTCATTGCAATACTGTCTCTGTCCTCTACGTTTAAGACCCATCATGTGATCTTCAACATGTAGCACATTCCCGATAACGGTCCTCAAGCGTTCTCAAGGACGTTCGTTGGTCTTACAGTTTTTCACAATTGTTAACACACGTTTCTCAAAACAATAACGTCTTTCTCAAAACTGCATACACAAAACTGAAAACCTCACACACAAAATGCTAAACCTGACATTTGCAAGATGACTTTTTGCCATCAAATCTCTTAACTGTTCACAAAATGGAACTCGTGTTCTCATTTGGTACACACAGCCATATTTTCAAATGACACACACATACCATTCATAACAGTGCACACAATAAATATTTGCTGCACACTACCAAGCATTCACAGCACACAGTAGTGCAAAACTGAAAACACAATTCTAGAAATGGAACACACCATATGAATGACAATGACTCTGGAGAATAAGCCATTTTAACTTTTGTAAAATGTCTCAGTGTAGGCCTAATTTTTGGAACAGTACAGTACTGTCAACGGGCCTGCTCAACCCATTGCAGCACACAAAGTAATGTTCCCACCACGCTCGGCAGGGACCTCAACAATGGTGCGCTGGCCAATGACATTTCTGCCCTGGCGCCTACTCTTTACCAGGTTGAATCCAACCTCATCAATGAACATGTTTTCATATAGCTCATTAGCTGTGTCATGCTCCTGGATCCGCTGGAACAGACAGCATGATAATGCAAGTTATAGTATGGACACAGATGGGTCAACACAGTGGGGTACAGTGACACACTGTAGAAAAGGAACAATATTGAATTACAGGTGCAATACATGCATGAGTCAGTGCTGAATGTATGGGACTTACAAGCACAAACTCTAGCCGTAACTCCTTGATGTGGTCTGTGTTCCGGTCGAACAGGATCCTGTACACTTGTTTGATTCGCATGGCATTCCTGCGGAGAACACGGTCCAGTGTAGAGAGGCTGATGGTCAGGATGTTTCTGAATGTGGCATGGTCAGCCAGGATCCTTGTTTCTATCTGTCGGAGTGTGATAGTGTTGTTTTCACGAACCATTTTCACAATGTCAGTCTCCTGTTCGGCTGTGAAAGTGCATGTATTTCCTCCACGTCGTGTTTCTCTTTCAGTCCTGCAAAATACAGATACAGTGAGCACACTGTATTCTATTGTAATTGTATTCTATATGCAATATTACAGTACACAAGGCGAATATAATTCATACCTGTTCTCCATTCTAAAGGTTCTAATGATGGCAGCAACTGTGAAGCAGCTGAGATTTGGTTGGACCCTCTGGCCAGCCTCCCTCATGCTCAAACGATGGTTGAGCACATGGTCAACCACGGTGGCCTGAATCTCATTAGAGATCACCGTTTTCCTTCTTCTTCCTCCTCCTCCTCCTTCTTCTTCTCCTCTTCCTCCTCCTCCTCCTCCTCATCCTCCTTCTTCTTGTCATCCTCCTCTTCCTCCTCCTCCTCCCTATCATCCTCTCCCTCATCTTCCTTGTCCTCTTCCTCATCCTCTTTCTTGTCCTCTTTCTTGTCCTCTTCCTCGTCTCACTCTTACCCCTCTCTCTGGTGGTTATGTTTTACATTAAGTTCTCCATTGTTCACCAAACAAAACAGAGGCTCAAGGCCCTTTTTATGCTGAAGTCCTGATCGCAAATTGCTCACCAGACCTGAGTGTTTAGAGATGTTTAGTTGTGTGTTGTATGTTGATTCTTTGAGACTTTACTTGAGAAGTGTGTGCAACAACTGAACATTGTGTGTAGTGTTTTGACAACAAGATGATGTGTAATTGACATCAGTGTGTAAACAAGGAAAGTCAGAGTCTAATGCAGATAAGGGAGTGTGAAGTTGGGCCAAATTGGGTCGAGCAATTGGTACATGAAGTTAAGGTTGTGAAAATTGTGCCAAAGTTTGGCTTTTTGTGTGTTAAGAATTGTGAAAAGCTGTAACAGTTCTTGAATGAGTAGGGGGAAAGCATGAGTCCTGAGCTTTTGTCACTAGTACACTGCTGTGCCGACTCCCACTTAGGCGGGAAATCAATTCACCCTGAGTCTCCGGGCCCTCCCCCTATCGGCAAATGATCGACCTCCATTTCACCTCCGATTGTCATGGCAACAACGATCATGGCCGTCGACAAGGTCATTTCTTTTCCGAGGAGCCTCGCTTCTCAAGCATTTGGCGTCAGATGAATCAGAGTACCATGGCGTCATGATGAATCTCTTCTGATGTCCTCAAAGGGCCTTTCCATTTAGAGGCTGATTCCATTTCAAATCAGATGGATGCTCACCCCTCTTGATATGACTTTCAAACTCATGTTTAGACATATAAAGCCTATAGAAAATCCAACCATGGTTAGACTGGACCCCAAATGAAGAATCCCCGTCTCCCCACAAATGAACGTTTTTGAAACGACTCATTTTCTAAGGAGGATGCACTTCCTCTGAGAAGACTCATGGGTCTCGGCCCCATTCTGGGGCGGGTGCTAGAACTCCCAGCACCCTGCAAGGCTGACATATGGAACAGGTCTTCCATACCTACCAACTCGCTGTACTATTGGTCCTCGTTGGGCGACACATGGGAGGTGGCCAATCAACAACATATGTGTGTCTGGCACACCAGAGAGGTGTCTCTTTCTCTCACATCCATGCGCTTACCCTCCTGGTGAGAGGGAGAGAGAGATAGAGAGGGAGAGAGAGACAGAGAGAGAGAGAGAGAGAGAAGGAGGGAGCATGTCTGTGTGTGTGTGTGAGAGAGAGAGAGAGAGAGAGAGAGAGAGAGAGAGAGAGAGAGAGAGAGAGAGAGAGAGAGAGAGAGAGAGAGAGAGAGGCATGCCTGTGTGTGTGTGTGTGTGTGTGTGAGAGAGAGAGAGACAGGTTCCTCCTCCCTCCTATCTGGAGTCATCGGTGCCTGCAAGGCCTGGCAGATATGACTCATCCCCAGTCAGGAGAGACGCTCAAGAGAATGTATGCTCATATACGTGAGAGAGTACTCCACATGCGGGTGCTGGTGTGTGTGTTTACAGATGACTCATGCTAACTCAAAGGTTATTCACAGCAAGTAGATGGATCGAAATATCATGTTAATACAGTGTGACCCCCTCCCCCTAGACACACTTTCACACATGCAACCAAGTGGCTTCCACTGTAAAGGCAACATAATGGCACCAACAGATACTTAGATCCTCCAAATACCAATGTATCACGCCAAGGCCAGTGCAGTGGATATGGGTGTTTGCCAAATTGCCTTCGTCCATAACATCCCCTCCTCCCACACAGTTGAGAGATTATTTTACCTGGCAATACTGAGTGTTACTCTGTCTGTTTCTCTCCAGCTTTCCTTCTCCTTCCTATTGTACACTCTCGCTTTGTTCTCTATCTGAAATTTGCAGCAACTCTCCTTTCCCTCCCTCCCTCTCTCTCCGACAACCCCTTTTTTCTGTCCTCTTTCCTTTTCTGCCTCTCTCTCATTATCTCTCTGCTTCATATGTGGTTCCCTTCCTTGTTTTCTCCTACACACCTGACCTCTTATTCCCTCTCACTCTATCTTCCTCCTTTCTCTTTCTCGCTCTCCCGCTCTCTCTCCCTCCCTTCTCTCTCCTCCCACTTTTAGACTCCTAGTAGCTGGCAAATGGGAAGCGGAGGGGTGGAGCCCAGTTTGCCATGGAGCTCCATGATTGGCAGATGAGGCCAACACCCTCAAACCTCCTGGTTTGGCAAGAAGGGTCAAAAGAAGTGGGATTTACTGTTGTCTCATTTGCACGGTGGTAGAGAAATATTTTCTCTCTTTCTCACTTTATCTCTCTGTCTCTCCTGAGAGGAAAATAACATGTACAGTCATGAAAACTCTAAAACCAAGGTTTGGTTTAGATGAGTTGTGCAAAACACAACAGAGCTTAGATTTACTGCTCGGATATTAAGCTGACCCCAAAGAGATGTGTATGCGCAAGAATGCGTGTGTAAGTGTGTGTTTGTTGTGCTTATAACTGTGTGTGTTTAAGAGGCTCATTGAAAATGCATTGATTTTATTGGTGGAGAAGATGTGTTGTTAACATTTGGTATTCATATGAGGTATGTGCTTTCATCTGTGTTTGAACACGTGTGTACTGATTGTATTTCCGTGTGCATGCATGTGTGTGGTATGTGACGTGCGTTTGTGTGAGAAGCATGCAATAGCAGGGATTTAAGGTGAGTGCATGTGAGAGATGAGAGAGATTAGGCACACACATAGACACACACACACACACACACCCCTTTCACACACACACACCCCTTTCACCAGACCCTCTGGCTTTCCCATTTCAGAATGTTTCTCCTCTGTGTTTCAGAAAAGCTGCCTGCTGGTGTGTGTGTGTGTGTGCTCATGTGCACGTGCACATATCCTGTACGTGTGTGTCCGTCTCCCTGATGCTTCCTGGCCTACATTTCCACAAACCAATCAAGTGCTCCACAGCGCCAGCCTCCGGCTTCAAAGAGGAAGTGTGTGCCGGGGGGATGGGTGGATGGGCACGTCCAGAATACCAACCCAGGAATGGAGGGGATGTCTACATGTATCCTGAGGAGACCAGCTCTACGCTGCCTGAGAGTCATGACACACACGCTCATGTGGTGGGTCAATCCCATCCTATTGTTATATCATATTCTACAATGTATGATGTAAGAATGCTATTATTGGGGGAGGTTTAGATGGCTGAGTGGTTAGGGAGTCGGGCTATTAATCAGAAGGTTGTTGGTTCGGTTCCCGGCCGTGCCAAATGACATTGTGTCCCTGGGCAAGGCACTTTACCCGACTTGCCTCGGGGAGAATGTCCCTGTACTTACTGTTTCTCGCTCTGGATAAGAGCGTCTGTTAAATGACTAAATTACATTTTAATTTAATTATTACCAATGCTGTTTTTTTCTTTCCTCACAGCGCGTCTGCATGTGTGTGTGTGTGTGTGTGTTTGTGTATGTATGAATGTACGAAGACAAGCTTCCCTCTCAAAAGTAGGTCTTGCCCTGGTCTTTCATCATGAAAGGCTACACGTGTGTCCTTTTCTGTCCCTCCATACACTCCAGCTAAGTCTGCCAGCTTCCAGCAGTCCAGTAGAACTACAGAGCTTCTGTTTACTATAGCAGTTCTGATCAGGAACAGTTTGGATGATAATGATGATAGTGGTGATGGTGATGATGGTGATGATGATGAGTAGGAGGAGGAAAATGAAGGGCATCTGGTGGGGATAAAAATCACATTGACATTCTGGGTTCTTTTTCCCAATATTGGCTTCAGGCCACGTTCTGACCAAATGTCAGACGTTTCATCCAAATAGATTTTTTTAATGACTTGAATGATCTTTGATTTGTGAGATCAGAGCTTCAGGGGTTCTTGTGAAGAGGTTTTGATCGACACCAAACTCACCGAAACCCACACCAATCATGCATCCATTCTGTTGTGGGTCACTCAACTCCTCGAACAGCAATACAAATACACAGTTTTGCACACGTACACACCGTGGCAACCACTGAGCAAAACCCATATGGGAGGCATATAATCTAGTCAGACAACATAGTCAATAGTGGTGAAAGTAAGAAAAACGACATTACAATGGATTTGACCAAAAAAGGTAGCAAAAAAAAGGTTTAGAACTAAATTGGGTTCTTTCTATGGGAGGGAAGTTGGGGAGGCTCTCTTTCACGCTGATGTAGAAGGATATTGTTATAGATGCAGAATGTATAACAATAAACAGAGCAGGGTTAACTCACACATAGAGCATTTCATTGCCGGCATCTGGCTCTCACCTTCTCTCAGTTGTCGACTCCCCTGTCGGAGTGAGCTGGTCCTTTTTTTTATATCTCCGCTGCCTTACCAGTCAGCTGATATGATCCGGCTGTGTCTCTGGTCCGCTGATTGGGACGCGGGAATGGATCAAAATCATTGTCGATGACTAGGCCCAGCGGCAGTCTGTGTTTGCTGTCCATGGTGCTGACTCTGCCTTGTTCTGAGGTTTCAAGAGGTTATAAAAGGTCACTTTATCGTATACATTCATTCCATCTTCGCTATTTCTCCACACCCTCCATGAAAACACATACACAAAAAGGTACACAGAACAATAATGCTTCTTTTCTTACACCCTAGAAGGCTGTCACCCAGAGCGACAGGCTGACATTTGATCAGCCCCACCACCACCACTGCCCTCCCTAGTCCACCAACACACCTCAGCCTTTCCCCAAGCTTCAGGTTGCTAAATTCAATCAATTTGAGGGGGCGGACCTTCAGCTCCTCCAGGCGACATGCCCTCCCACCCCCCAGTATCAAGCAGAGAAGACTGCAGATTTTCTCAAGATTTTAAAGCCTAATTTAACATACTCGTCAGTGGTTTTTTTTCATTTGAATTTGGATGGGTAGTTAACAACACATTCTTCTGTGGCGGGATTAACTTCAAACTCATTTTCAGTTCTGCTTTACAGGAACGTTACTGGAACGTACCCCTGCCCTGATATCCCCCCCCCCCCCTCCAGCCAGTTGCTCAGGAGATAACATCCAGCTTTCCATCTCCCACAGAAGAACATGCAGTACACAGCTACGTATACACACATTCCCCCCCACCCCCCACACACACACATGCACAATGTCCATTTTTCTGCTGTGTCTTTCCCAGTTTCAGAAAGAGCTCCTCCAGCAGATAGATCAGAAACTAGTGATGGTTTGTAGCAACTGCATGTCTACAGTTGTCTGCTAACAGTAAAGAATGGAGCCATCGCTCTCATATCCTTTCCGTAGACTCAACGTACCACAGTGGAGTCTAGGAAATTGTAGTCATGGAAATTATCACTGGAGGAACCTTGAAACAAAATGAAGAAATACAAAGGTTTGGGAATAACGCGGCAACCCCTTCTACCTTCATCTTCATCTCTCCTTCAATTCTTCCACCCTTTTAACTGTGATCGAGCTAGCAGGAATTTCTGTCAGAGGTCTGAATTCTTTCTCTCTTTCCCTGCACCCCCCCGTCTCTTTCTCTCTCTCTCAGCTGATAACGTATGCAGAGTGTGTAAGCCTGGTACACATGTGGGACTCAGGCCTCTGCATCACCCCCCCCCCCCCCCCCCCCCCCCCCCCCCCCACACACACACACACTCACAGGATGTGGCTAACCTCAGATGACTTTGCAGACATACTCTGCAGTCAGAGTCACGTGCACATCTCCCCCTCCCTTCCTCTTTCTCTTTCTCTCTCTCTCTATCCCCCTCCCTCCCTCTTTCTATCTCTCTCTCTCCCTCCCTCCCCCCTGCCCCACACACCACTCCCGGTGGTGGGCTGCTCCACTTCAAATCAAAGCACATCAGTAGCTTTCCTCAAAACATGTGCCAGCTAGCAGTATGTGAAAACGGGAGGTCACTGTCTTTCCATTTCCTTTGGATCAGTCATTCTATCAGGGTGGGATTGGACCCTCTCAGATTACAAAACAAAGAACACAGACTATGCAAACCAGTCATGGCGCCTGAGAGTGCATCAAGTGTTTGTAAAGCCACTGATCAGGAGGGCTTTTCCTGGGCCTGAGGCGACAGCACCATGCCAATGACACACTGCTGCCGGAATGGCGCATTGATGGAAATGAAGGGGTGGGTCCCTCTCTCCCCCTCTCTCTTCATAAGTCATCCCCCTGTCCACCCCCTGGCTCTGCAAATATCTACTTCTTGCTAAGTAAAGTTTGGGAAAAAAAGGTCAAAAGGGATAAATGCATCACTGCACCTGTCTGGCGTGTGTGTGTGTGTGTGTGTGTTTGTGTGCGTCTTGTCTGTGTATGTGTGTGAGTGCAAGAGAAAAAGAGTATTATATATATATATACGTACATAGAGAGAGAGAGTGAGAAAGAGAGAGAGAGACAGAGAGGGGAGAGAGAGAAAGAGAGAGAGAGAGACAGAGAGAGGGGAGAGAGAGAAAGAGACAGAGACAGACAGACAGACAGACAGACAGACAGACAGACAGACAGACAGACAGACAGACAGACAGACACAGACAGAGGATGAGAAAGCGGGAGAAAGTGCACTCGTGTGACGCACAACTTCACACACAGTCCATCAGTATGTCCATGAAATCCCAGCAGGTATGTTGTGAATCCCTCCTGTGCGTCTATAAATAACACGTCTCCTCCCCACCGTGCTGAAATAGGTTCCCCGGGTCTGACCCCGCGCTGACACACCAGGCCAGGGGAAGGAGAAAAAGGAGAGAAGAGTGGAGCAGAGGAACATGGGAGGGTTGGAGAAAGGAAGCGGGAAGGACAAAGGACATACAAAAAGATAGACATCGTTCCGTTTCAAGGAAGTCAAGTTGGGTCTCATCTGACTTCACAAGCTTCGATCATGCCATGGGACTCATTTATGAGGCCATGGGGAGTCATGGGCGGGGTCATGGCCATGCTGGCTGAGACCCTGCAATCAGGGTAGAGTCCAAGAGGGACACCAGTATAAATCAACTACACTGCCCAGACATACAAACACGCACACACACACGCAAACACACACACACACACACTAGAAGACACACACATACACGCGCAGAGTGCACCTACTCAACCCTTCTGTTGCTCTCTCATGAGGATCACTGTTATCACATGCCACACATCCTACACACAAGCACACATCCACAAAGACACACAAGCTTGCACACACACACGTTTACTGTACAATCGTGTGCACACACATGCATACACCCACACACACACACACACACACACAGATGGATCATCAGCAGAAGTATCCGGCTATTAAAGCTGACATTTACAGATGTCTCCCCAGTGGAATGGCCAACCTAAAGTATCTTTTCATTAAGCTCTTACTGCGCTGGCCTCAAGGGTGACATAATGTGTGTGTGAGTGTTCATGTGTGTGTGTGTGTGTGTGTGTGTGTGTGTGTGTGTGTGAGAGAGAGACAGAGTGTATGAGAGAGCATGGGAGGGAGGAAGAGAATAGGGCGGATAGTGATGATATACTGCCCAGATATAGGTTTAGACCATTATCTCTAAATCCCAAGGTTACCATGGCAATATCCATTAGTATGACTTACTGCTTGCTCGGGGTGGGCAGTGGGGGCTATAGGGGTTGGGGGCAGAGACATAGAGGCCAGATGAGGACCTTTGTATCCCCTGCTAATATAGGGATGACCTGGTGGACCTAACTTTGATCATAAATGTATCAACCTGCTCCTCTACTCTCTTCATCACTCTTCCACTCCCTTCTTGCAGCCTTGTTTTCCACAACTCCTCATCCTTCCTCCATCTCATTCTCACTAGTCAATTGGTCAGATGATTGCTTGCAATGCGCTATCGACTTGGCCACGGGACTGATTTATTGGTCCGCAAGCTCTTTCAGGTGGTTGGGCAGCATGTTGATTGGTTTACAAATATACACACAAACACATACATGTGCACACACATACACACACACACACATACACACCTTTTGAAATCCACTGCAGTATAATAAAAGGATTGAGATGTAGCTGAGAGGGAAGCACCTTAGTGATGGGGAGGAGTAGGCCTTGGTGACATAGCAGACATATTGATGAGTGTCTTCAGCCATTTGCATCAGTTGACGCTCTGGCTCAAAGGAATGAACGTCTATGAACAGATCGAGGTGTTGACCAGGTCTCTTACTCTCACTCACTCACGTCTGTGTGTGTGTGAGTGATTGTGAGTGTCTGTGTGTACTTGATGTGAAATGATCAGAGACCAACTTTTTCCCGTTGTTGTTTCAGTCAAAATCCTTCGAGTGGAATTGCATGTCGCAGATGCAGAACAGTAATGATTGTGTTCTGTGGTCAACTATTTCATTCAGATAAATTGTGTCTCCTCAAGATAAAAAAAGTAAATCCATCATCTGTACTTGTATGATTTTACTCACACACACACACACACCTGCACCCGCACACACACACACACACACACATGACAATATACACTGCATAAAGACAAGTGTCCATGTTAACATACCAAGACACACACACAAAACTTACACACAGCTTGTTAAATGAAGATGATAGATGGCATTTTTTCACCACAGGACAGTCCAGTAACCTTTAAACCAGACCTGGGCCTGTCTGTTAGTCACTGCGACGAGAGTCTGTGTTGTCTGCTGAGATCAGTTCAGCCAGGAGAGGCTGTTTCCAAACAAACAAACTACTCTAACAGCCTAATTACTGGGCTGAGCCTTACTGACCTTCACAGAGGGACGGTGCCCTACATAGAAACACACTCCGAACATGGAGAAGGGCCTATTGACTCCTGCCAGACTGACTTCAAAGACTTCCCGTGGGTGGGTGTGAGTGTACGTGAGTGTACGTGTGTATGAGTGTGTGGTGCTCGTGTGGGGGCATTGTGTAAGTGCCCCCCCCCCCACTTTCTGAGTAAGGTGAGCAGGTCCAGGCATCATTACTGTACTGGGCCCCTGGTAGCGGAAGCCATAAATTACAAACCTAGCAAAGTAACTGAGGCCTTGCTTCAAAGAGAAAGAAAGAGTTTGTGTGTGTGTGGGAGGGGGAGGGGGAGGGGGTTGGAATCCCAACTCCTAAAGGTCACACTCAGAAAGAAAAGTAATCTAAAGTTGATGAAGATTCTAATTGGTGGTCATCCTCTCCGCTGAACAGATTGGCACTGTAAGGTTTGGGGGTGCCAAAATGTGATGTGTGGTTCCTGGTCCTGGGTGTCTGGCTGGTTTGAGAGGGACGTCAGGACTCGCACCGGGAAGAGAGAAAGAGAGAGAGACAGAGAGAGAGAGAGAGAGAGAGAGGAGAGAGAGAGAGAGAGAGAGAGAGAGAGAGAGAGAAGGTACCAGTAGCATCAACATTACAGAAATAACCTAGACATCCCCCCGACTCTCCTCACCATAGTATCTTCCGCACACATGCACACATACAGTACGTGTGAAATGAATTATGCATTTCCGTTCCTTTTTGAAGGAGTGTGTGAAGGCGGGGGGGGGGGGGGGGGGGGGGGAGTGGTGAGGGTTAGATGAGGGGTTTGGGGGCAGTGGGAGGATGGGGCGGTGGGTGGGTAGCACGCCATTCAATTTGAAATGGAAATCGTATTTAATGTCTGTCTCCGCACCACAGGAAGCCAGCTAATTGTCGCCTGAGATATGCAGCAATTTCCACCCAACGTGTTCCTGTCAGGCATTGAGTGGGGCAGCCTGGAAGGGCTCTGTCTCCTGATATGATCAGCTATTGCTCCTAGACGATCAGGCCCTCTCTGTTAACTGTCAGAGAGGGAGGTGTCGGCTCCCTATCTTTCGTAGAATTCCCAGGTATTAGGGAAGGTAATATGGTGGAGGGAAGTGAGAGAGGAGGAAGAGAACGGGACGGACGGGTGGAAGGAGAGAGAGGAGTGGGGGGAAGGATGGAGGGAGAGGAAAGAGGAGAAGAAAGGGAGTAGAGGTTGAAAAAAGGCAGGGATGGAGGTGGAGACCGATAAAAGGGTGAGGAGAGAGGCCAAAAAGAGGGAGAGAAGATGGGAAGGGGGGGATGGGAGCGAGGGAAGAAGGGGCACTTTCATGCTCTGGTGCTCTGCCAGGGGAGGATTTTGTCATCTGTGGGTTATCCTCCACGCTGGTTGACCTCTCAAGGGTGTGCGTGTATGCGTGTGTATGATGGGTGTGCGTGTTTGCGTGCGTATGATGGGTGTGCGTGTTTGCGTGTGTATGTGTGTGTGGGTTGGGGTCGAGTGAGAATGTCCGGGGGAGTTTTGTGTGTGGGTCTGTGGACTTTGGTCTGTGGCATTTCTGTGAATTCTGTTGTGGAGACTAGCTCAGTGTGAAGTGTCGCTATGATGTTGTCTTCTTTGACTCAAAGCCATTCTCCGTCTCCACGGTGATGACTCATTTTACAGTACGGTTGTCATGGACACCGGAACTGCTATCTTGTGGATGACACCCCATGACTGATAGTGGTGAAACACACAGTTATGCTGAGACACGACACTGTCGCATCCTAGGGTGAGGAAGAAGGACTCCCACAATGAAACGCTGCTCTGCCCAAAAATTCCCAGAACAATTTGGAATGTTGAAATATTCGACAACAACAAAAACGAAGAAACATCACTTTAGCCTGGAATGATGTAGGGTTAAAGAAAGCCAGCTGACCAAACAATCAGTCATCCAGCAAACTGACCAACCAATCAATCAGCGTGCCTATCCAACAGCCAGCTGGGTCAGGTCAGGCCAGTCAACTGACTAGTGAGCCATGCAGCCAGCCAACCAGTCTTTCAACCAATCTAAGCTATCCAGCTTATCAGCCATTCAGCCTGTTGACCAGTCAATCAGCCACCAGCCAACAGCCTATCACACAGCCAGGCAGCCCAGCTTGGTGAACACTAAGACCCTCCAGCTGTTTACACTGACAAGTAAATTAGTTATCAGATGGGGGAGTCTAAATTTATTTGTGTGTGAGAGTATGTGTTTGTGCGTCGGATATGTTTCGGAACGGTACGTCTTAGCTGATTGAGATTTATGTCCGACAGAGTCAACTTGCCAGCTGTTGGTCTCTTATAAAAACGGAATGCACTCTCATTTTGCTCTCCTTACAACCCATGGAGACCGCTCTGAGTGTTTGCGTGTGTGTGTGCATGCGTGTGTTTGTTCATCAGGATGTATACGTGTGTGATTCTGGAGACGTTTTCACCAATCATTCAACGTGCATCGCTACACACTGTGATATCCTATCAATCCTATAGTATGTTGTCAGCTTATTCACACAAATGATATGGCTTGGCTTCTCAGCAGCGGCTCTATTGATTGGTGCTGATATGCCTTTTATGACTCATTTTCACATGTAACAGGCTGAGCAGGAGATGTATCAGGGTTCATCTCCACAGTGTTCCAGAGCCGTGTCGAGAGAGCCAACAGGAAGATTTAGTTTCATGTCAGTGGATCAGACATCCACGTCCTAACGGACGTGTTTGGTCACCTTACTGGGATGTTGATGTTGTTGTCACGTCAGACCCTCCTGTCATTCTGGATTGACGGCAACTGACCTTGGTTGACCCTGCCCCTGCGCCACAGCTGAGACCAGTCTGTCACATGTGACAGCAGTGATAGGGAGGAGGAGATTGCATGTTTCTCACTGGTCAATTCTTGCTGACAGCCACTCCACCGTGTACGGCAATCCCTGGAAGATTTCTGCATTCCTTTGCCAGCTACAAAATTAATTTACTTAGTAAACAAAGTCATCGTTACACAACATAACGTTGACACGGTTTAGATTCTGTCACCCTTGATTTAGAATCAGGTGCATCAGGCTTAAAGACTGAGCTTATTGGTCAATAACTGCATGTGTCTGTCAATAATCTGTCTGTCTCATCCAAGGTCAGAGTGGCTCTAGACATAGCACAGCCCACACTAAGCTTCCTGGAAATAGGATAATTTTTTCAAATTGTTTCACATATACTTTAGTTCATAGATCACTCATTTCAGATTTTCATGTTTTCACATTCTTTTCAATATTATATTGATGAAACAAGAATCTAGTATCACTAGTACTAGACCACAACCACACTTAATATTACTAATACTAAAACCACTAGTACGTCAAACAACAGCTAATTCTACCACAACCCATAAAGCATTTCTGTGTTTATTCTGCTTTCAGATTTTCTTTCTGAGGTTGAACTTTAATCCCTGGTTTCCCTCTCCTCCGTCTTCTCCTCCCTTCTACCCAGGCAGGAGCTTAGAGAGCAGCCAAGTCCTCCTAAAACTGGGTGAGGTGAACTCGTTCTGCCTCTCTATCCTTCCTTTCATAACAGGAGTTTGATCCCTTTTAGTAGGAGCTTTGTCAGTTTTCTAACATGTTGGGTTTTGTGTATATTTGTATTTTTCTCTAAGGATCTCATTTTACAAATCTACATGCAGGCACACACATCTTTTCGCTGGTTGAACTATTCAGATAATCCCTTTGTGTCAACACTCTCCAGTTTATGTACAGAATGTTGTCTCAGGGGACTGCTAGTTCGACAGGCCCCTGGTGTTACTGGCTCCAAAAGAAGCCTTGAATAAAGGTTACCTTTGTCTGTTTATGTCATGCCCTATGGCGTGGCTTCCACTGAAACCTTTCATTCCCTATTCCTCATTCTACAGCCAGTCAGTAAGATTCCATTGACTGCTGTGTAGATCAGCAAGAACAATTAAAACTTATGTTGATCAAATTATTTTGTGGAGTTAACAACAGAGCATTCATCTTGCGGCCCTTGTTTTGATGTCTCGAGGTTGGGGTTTTGTTCTGGTTTTGACTTCCAGTCTTCCACTGCTGTAAAGCTTATTAAACAGTACAGTACACTGTTGGTTGTAGTATTAGGCAACCAGTAGCCAGAGAGCCAATGAAAAATGTGGCGTTGACAGAGCACCATCTACTGGATTAAGAAACGTGATATTACAGTAAATGTATATGGAACATTACTTTGGGGTAAAGTACTACACGGCGGCTTCAACGAGGTGGCACACAAAAGACACACACACACACACACACGTCACACACACTCCAAGAGGAAGTGGATGCAACGCTATTATAGCTGCATATCTCTAGCTTTAAGCCATTCTTTGGCATTGGCAACTTGAGCAATACTATTAAGGTTGACTAATTCTGGAGTCAGTGTCTGTGTAGAGTTTGCAATCTTTTTTGTCTTTCGGTATGCAATGAATCGCGAAATACGAGAACAGGGTAAGTGCACTGGCCAGCTTTAATATTGCTCGGCTAGAATGCTAGCTAGCTTTCACACCAGACAGTTCACAATGTAGGTTGAATCCCGGTAACTAGATAGCAAGGCTAGTTAGCAAGCTAACGTTGGTTCTTAGCTCCTTGTTGTTTACAGTGACTGAGAGACACTTGAGCCGTACTAGTAATTCTGCCATCTGTTTAATATTAATTGTGCAGGAAGTGTCGATCTTGGCTAGTCAAGATACAGTAGTTGCGGTATTTAGCCTACCCATCCAAAGTTGCCTGTACTGTATAGAGGAAGCTTACAGTCTAGCTATATTATGAGGTAGGCTAGGTACAGTAGCCTTTTTTTTGTGAATATTTTGTTTGTGTAGTTCTGATTAATGTTAATTCACTAGGTGTTGTACGATCTAGACGTGTTTGGAACTAATCTGTTTAACGTGGATGGGTAGAGGCCGAAGTGTGGATTGACACAGTAAAAAGGAAAGTGCCCTTTTCCCGTAGCTCGGCCTGAGGCGGTAAACCCGTTTATGCAGTACCGTAGTGAACCATTAACAGTAGGTTACAGGCGCTGCCACTACTCTGTCGTTTTGATACAGGATCTAGCCCAGTGACTGCGAAGAGCCAGACCATGAACTAATGCGTTGTAGTGCACTGACTCTCCTCCCACTGTCAGGCAGGGTCCGACATGGGGTAGCCTAGTGATTGTGTCTAGGAATTGTTAAGTGTTTGCATCGGCTTCTTCTGATCCTAGGTGAATGATTTATGAAGATGTAGCCTAGTTAGATTACCAACTGTAGTTGCTGGTTCTGCAGCAAACTAGAATACACTGCGTCTGGTTTTTGTCATTTGTCACACATGTATATCCTCTTGCCTCTGTTGTTCCATCTGTATGTGTACATACTTTATCTTGCACTCCCTCTCTTCAGAGTGAGCGTGGTGTTATCCAGCCCTGTCTAACCCAGCCATGGAGAAGCCGTGGAGGCTGTGGGCATCAGTGGAGCGATGTGCCCTGGCTCTGGCCTCCTGGTCCTGGGGAGCCTGCCGCATCTCCCTCCTTGCCCTCATCCTCACCTTCCACCTTTACGGTGGGGTGCTGCTGTTGGCCCTCATCCTGGCCTCTGTGGCTGGCATCCTGTACAAGTTCCAAGATGTGCTGCTCTACTTCCCCGACCAGCCCTCCTCCTCTCGCTTGTACGTCCCCATGCCGACGGGCATCCCCCACGAAAACATCTACATCCGGACGAAGGACGGCGTGAGGCTCAACCTGATCCTCCTTCGATACACAGGAGGAGACATCCCTCCGGGGGTCGCCCCTGGCAACCAGCCCAATCTTGCCAACTCCTCATCCGCCCCGCCCACCATCCTCTATTTCCACGGTAACGCCGGCAATATCGGGCACCGGGTGCCTAACGCGCTGCTCATGCTGGTCAACCTCAAGGCCAACGTTGTACTGGTCGACTACCGCGGTTACGGTAAGAGCGAGGGCGAGCCCAGCGAGGACGGCCTGTACCTGGACGCCGAGGCGACGCTGGACTACGTCATGACGCGGCCCGACCTCGACAAGACCAAGGTGCTGCTGTTTGGCCGTTCGCTAGGGGGCGCCGTGGCGGTGCGCCTGGCCTCGGCCAACCCCCACCGCGTGGCCGCCATCGTGGTGGAGAACACCTTCCTCAGCATCCCCCACATGGCCGCCACCCTCTTCTCCTTCGTCCCCATGCGCCTGCTGCCCCTCTGCTGCTACCGCAACCAGTTCCTGTCCTACCGCCAGGTGGCCTTGTGCCGCATGCCCTCCCTGTTCGTCTCGGGCCTGTCGGATCAGCTTATCCCTCCGGTCATGATGAAGCAGCTGTACGAGCTGTCGCCCGCGCGGACTAAGCGGCTGGCCATCTTCCCCGAGGGGACGCACAACGACACCTGGCAGTGTCAGGGCTACTTCTCGGCCCTCGAGCAGTTTGTCAAGGACCTGCTCCAGAGCCACGCCCGCGACGAGAGTGCCCAGTCCACGGCAAGCGTCACCATCATCTAGTCGAGAGAGAAGAAGAAGAAGAACGAGGAGGGAGGGAGGGAACACGGAGACGACCTCAAGCATTCCTCGGCTTTCATAGAATATCAGAGAGGTCGAATGGGAGGATGGCGAGAGCCAGGTTTTCCTTGTTCTCTCCCCTCTGCATGCAGTGGCCTGGGGTTGTTTTCTGGACCATGGTATGGGATGTTAGCCTAGCCTGTTACACAGTATAACTATCATCTGACACCTCAACTTGGACACAATGGGAACTGATGGAACTTTGTCTAGGATAGCTTGGTTAGGTAAAGCAGGGCTGGTCCGGTCCAGGCTTAACTAGTCACATCCTGGGAGAGATTCAATGTTTTTATACTTTTTGTCTGGGTTTGGTTGAAACTTTCTTGTTTCTACATGTCTGTTTTGACATGTCTCAACGGTTGCTGAAAGGGCTGCAGAGTTTTGTGTGTGTTGTGGGGCAGCTGCTTTCATACAGTTTATCTTTTGGAACAGAAGTCATACAAAATATACAACTTTTATAATGCTGTGTTTGTTGTAGGTCTACCTAAACATTTTAAGTGAGTCAATGACTACCTTCGCCTATAGTGAAAATCTAATTATCCCTTTAAAATATATAACAACAAATGATTGATGTTTCAGCAATCCAATAAAAGGTTTGGTCTGATTCAAGGCTGAACAATCTTACTTGTGGAATTCGGTTTTAGCATTATTCTGCATCTTCACTTAATGCAGACGGGTCACTCACACTGCCACACAAACATACACATGCTGGGGTGTTGGTATAGGCTTAAAAGGTGTTTGGTTTTCCATTTGAGCATGTTTAGCTAAAGGTTCAAGCTTTTATTTCTGTGTAGCCGCTGTCTAGTGAGGAGTGTTGCATCATCATCCAGAGCCGCGGTCTCCGGGTGAAATGGCTTTGTCTGCCAACAAGCTTTAGGTTTGAAGTAACCTTTCCTGCATGTCTTCCAGGGATCCAGACTGAGCTAGAACAACAACAACAACACACAGCCTGTTTTCTCTCTTTCTCTACCTTGCGCTGTGCCGACTGCATTGCAGTGATATCAAAGCCATCTAGGTCTCCTGAACGGCGGACCTGCTCAGCATCGGCAGCCATTTTTGATAGGAGTCCGTGTGTAAGCAGCAGTCAACATGGACTCAACAACAGTTTCACAACTGGGAGATATGAAATCTGTCTGTTTAAACAGTGTTTCTCTTTTGAACTTTGTATTGCACACTACGTTCCATTATGTAGATCCTCTGTGCTGATTGTGGATTCGTCGAGCAGTGTACTTAAGAGAGTAATGCACATGTCTTACTTCTGACACTGCGTTTTGGGAGTTTTTAATCATATGCATTGTGCATGGGTGTTCAGAAACCTACAGACAGGCAGTGAATGAATTGTCTTGCCTTTCTACCCAACCCATTACTCATGCTGGTCTATCAGTCTCTCCCAGCCTTTTTTGATTGGGTGTGCCAGGTTTGATTTCCTGCTCTACTCCAGAGCAGATAACGACTGAGTCGACCTACGCTCCGTAGGTTGGTCTGGCACAAACTGGCACACTGCCTCCCACAGCACTGCCCTAACAACTACTAACAATAGGTTGGCACCATCCTCGACTGTACAGAAAGCTGACTGGCAGCTCGACTGCGTGACCCCACCCATGGAGTTAGCTCTGGGGACTGAATGATAAACTGGATCCTTCTGTAGATAAAGATAAGTCATTATACCAAACTGAATGTCTGTATCCTTTTCTTAAAGCAATGCCTTTACAGGTCTTTTTCAAGGTATTTGTAGGTTGCCAGGCTGGTGAATGGAGTGAAAGCTGCCAGCTGGGATGTTGGGTTATCATTGTCACAATGTATGTTCATGAGTTTGCTAATGTATTAGTGTGCAATGGTTATAAAGTGTCACTGTATGCTCACTGACAGGAAGACCATTGTGTCATGGTGGGATGGGGTGGGTTCACAGTCTGTATATCTACTGAATGCTTTAATCTCTGAATCAGACATCTAAATATGCTTTTTTGATTTCTTTTTTAATAATGCTACAGTCGGTGTTATTTTGTTTCCCAAACCATTTCGACCGGTTCTTTTCTAAGGACACAGCTTCCCTTTGTATTCTCTGTACAGTAACATGCAATAAATTATTAATTTGAGGATTATGACAAGTTTCTGTGTGTGTTTGATTCCCCAAATTATGAAATGTTTGGTTCCACATTCACAGAAATCATCTGGAAGCCCGTTACGGCCTTTCCATGCTTCACTTTTTATCTGCAGAAAATGACCATCATTTGTTTCGTTTAAACCAGTATAATGAAGGTATTTCTGACACTTCTGCTTTTCTGTGGGTGAACTTTGGGAACGTTTCCAAGGGTTCTCATGCCCAAACACAGTCACCGTCTTTGTCTGCAAAAAACGGCTGTGCCTGCCAAAGCCCTACATGGTAACATAGCTCAGACTAAAAGAACATTCTGTATTTAGAATGGAAAGAAGATTCTAGATCTGAGGATTTGTAAGGGGAAGAAAGAAAGTCAGAACGAAGAAAGCAAGTGTTTGCAGAGAGTGTTTGCTGGGCCGTTAACCAAGCAGGAAGTACTAACTGTGGTTATTAGAACGGAACTCAATACGGAGAGACAGATAGAGAAGAGGAAGGTTACAGGGTACAGCGTTCTTAGCCGTCACTGAGACACAGCAAAGAGACAAACCACAGGGATACACTGAACAGCGAGATTGACAGATCAAGGCATGGTATGGCTTAACAGCTGTCCTGGCAGAAGGGACCTGACCATGCTGCTATTCTGATTCAGGGGATGGCATCTACAGGGTGTGGAGGTGTTCCAGAGTCTGTGCTAGAGGCAGGGACTAATGCTGGGCCTGAGCCATGGGCAGGCAAGGAGTCAGATGGTGGGAGGAGGCTGTCGTGGCCGGTCTTGCTGCTGACTTTGGCTGCCGTCACCTCATCCTCCCTGTCGGCCCTGTGTCTATGTCACCTGCTGGCCCTGCAGGCGGAGGTGGAGGAACTGCGTTCTCCCTCCAGGAGAGAGGAGCAACGAGATGCGGTGCACAGGGAGGTAAGAGATCACAAAGCCACTGTGGTTTGAGGTTCTTTGCTTTGTGAAGGAGGAGAAACGTGTCTGAAAATGGCTCTCTCAGACACTGCAGCAGGTAGAGAGCAGCCCAGGAGCCAGGAGGGGATGCCCGGACCCAGCCCTCCCTCCAGACGCCTCTCCCCATCCAGAAGTCCCTCACCCCCAGCCTTTAATCAGCAAAAGGAGTGTGGACGCAGGGACGGAGAAAGGTATGAACCGATTCCGTGAAGATGCATGGACAGATATTGACACTTGCCTCGTTTTCTTCTTCACTGACTTGCAGTTGCGTGGCAGAGGGAAGTATTTGACCCCCTCCCCCATCTTGTTCCCCCTCTCCCACCTTTCTCTTCCTCCTCCTTTCTCCCCTTCAGTGTCTCAATCCTGCCTGCAGATGTTGGCTGACAGCAAAAGAACAACTTTCCAGAAAGGTACAGTAGTAAGGACCACAGATATCCTTACCAAAACTCTCTCTGAAGAGCACTCTGAATGGGTTTCCCTTGGTTTGGCCACAGCTCATTCACAAGGATGATTTTCTTTCTGTCAGCATGAAATGATTATTGGTGGCCAAGCCGCGAAGCGGCGAAGCCACCTTAAGTGTTTCTACGTATTCTTCTTCTTATTATTATTATTGGTGGCCAAGCCGCGAAGCGGAGAAGCCACATAAGTGATTCTACCTTTTCTTATTGGTGGCCAAGCCGCGAAGCGGCGAAGCCACATAAGTGATTCTACCTTTTCTTATTATTAGGGGCCAAGCAGCGAAGCTGCGAGGCACCTATTGTAATTGGTAGTATTATTATTATTATTATTATTATTCTTAAGACTGGGTGTCTATGGCAGCCCCTAGAAGCGCTTGGTCGAAAGTTGTGAAATTTGGTACACTCATTAGGGACAGTCCCCTGGTTCAAGTCACAAAGTTTCATGTCCCATACTTTGGCACTCTAGCGCCACCAACGGGTCAAAGTTGGAGTTGTGTTTACACACGCAACTTTTGAACCGTATGTCCCATTTTCAAAAGTGAGGTACCATTGGACTCCCTGGATCAAGCCGAGTGCAATGCACACCATGGCGTCAATTTCCGGTTATATAGATTTTCCGCTATTTCCGGTTTTATCAAAAACCTTTAAAAGCCTACTCCTCCTACAAATTTTGTCAAATGTTCTTCACAATTACCAGATATGATCTTCAGACCAAGCCTCACAAAAGTTATCGAAGGATATTTGATTTTCAAAACCGTTTGTCCGGTACAGCCAATCAAATTCTGCAGAAAAGCCGCCAAACAGGAAGTGAAGCCATATCTCAGCAGTTCTTTGAAGCAGTGACACCAAAGTTGGTACGCCTACTCGGAACCTTATTCTAAGGATGTCCTCCAAAAATGGTGTCATGTGACTAAAAGCGGGCGTGGCCGGAAGCATAAACGTGTTTTGGCTAATAACCGTTGAAGTGTTTAACTTAATAAAGTAATTTCTTTGTCTGTTGATGTCTTGTGAGATATCAAGCCTGGCCATTGATAACTTTTCATAATAACCGAATTGATGCGGCCGCCATTTTGGATTTCATGGAAAAGTGTAAAAACCTTTTACACGCCCCAAATGTTGTCCAATGTTTACAAAATTTGGCACAGATGATCTTCAGACCAAGCTTCACAAAGGTGTCGGGATGGATTTTACATTTTCAAAACTGTTTGTTCGGTAGAGACGATCAAAGGCGGCGGCGAAGCCGCAAAAGACACGTGAGAGCGTAACTCAGCAACCATTTGTGCGATTGTCACCAAACTTGGGTTCCATTGTTCCCACGAGGAGCAGAGGAGGCCTGCGGTGTTATACCAGAAAAAAACATTGTAAACAATCACTACTTTGGAACGCAAACAGATATTTCAACCAAACTTGGCGTGTTGCATGAGTGCAACAGGTTGTTGTGACTTAATTGTTGCGCAAGTGCTATGGAGGCCTTGTCCTGCTCTGGACTGCTTGGCCCCTCCATTGCTGCTTGCAGCTATATTTATTATTATTATTATTACACATCTTCTTCTGCCATGGGAGTCTATGGCAGCCCCTAGAACCAATTGGTCAGAAGTTGTGAATTTTGGCACACTATTTGGGACCAGTCCCCTCATCAATTTCACCAAGTTTCATGTCTCCCATTCCAACCATCTAGCGCCACCAATGGGTCAAAGTTGAAGGTGTGTTTACACATGTTACTTTTGAACCATATGCCCCATTGTCCAAAATGAGGTATCGTTGGATTCCCTGGATCAAGACGAGTTCAACGCACTCTATGACATCATACCCAGTTCTATAGATTCTCCGCCATTTTGAATGTAAAGGAAAAGCGTTTTTTCGCTACTCCTCCTACAATTCTTGTCGAATCTTCTTCAAAATTGCCACAGATGATCTTCAGACCAAGCCTCACAAAAATTATCCCCTGGAGCTTTGATTTTCGCAACCGTTTGTTATATACAGCCACATCAAATTGATGTGGCTGAATTGATGTGGCCGCCATTTTGAATATAACGTTTTTTCGCTACCTCTCCTATAAGGTTTGTCCAATCTTCACCAAATTTGGCACAGATCATCTTCAGACCAAGCCACACAAAAGAAATCACATGTTTTTTAGACTTTCTACACTCGACTGGAACAGCCAATCAAAGTCATCAGCCAATCAAAATCGTCAACCAAGCCACCATAAAAGAAGTGAGGTCATATCTCAGCACCTCTTTACTGCATTGACAACAAATTTGGTATAGGGACGAGGGACCCTGTTCTAAAGAAGTCCAAAATAGGTCATGCCATTTCACCTCTAGGTGGCGCTGCAATAGGCAAACATTTTCAGACCAAGCCTCACAAAAGACATCACATGGCGTTTTGATTTCTGCAACCGTTTGTTAGTTACAGCCAATCAAATTGAGCAACTGATCCGGAAAAAGGAAGTGAGGTAATATCTTAGCCAAGCTTTGATGCATTGACTCCAAACTTGGTGTATGGACTCAAGGCCCTCTTATTAAGAGGTTTGAGACATGTAGTGTCATTTGACCTCTAGGGGGCATTACAATAGGTAGGATTGTGTTTTGACCAATAACTGTTGATTTGTTTGGCGTATTTAAGCAATTCCTATGTCTCGTGATATCTTAGGAGATCCCGCGTCTGATGCATGTTAACGCGTGATACCAGACAAATTGATGAGGCCGCCATTTTGAATGAATGAATAAAACTTTTTTCCTTACTCCTACACAATGTATCCAATATTCACCAGATTTGGCACAGATTATCTTCAGACCACAATCACCTTGCCATGTAAAAATATGACTGAATTACAGCTGTTTAAACTCGGGCCAAATCTGACCATGCGTGCCACAGGAGAAACGGCTTCCTTTTTGTATTCAGTAACTGTACACAGCAATTCCCAGTGCTGATAATGGCTCACTGGGATAGACTGGCTCCGTTGAAGTGCAAGGTCGTAGGTTCGAATCCAGGCAAAGTCTCAGGCATGTCATGATACTGGTTTATCTGTTTAGTGAAGCCAGGTATGTGACAGTAGCTGTCGAGCAGTATAATCATAATGGCCACGATAATGTTTCATTCTCAGGGGATTTATACTCATGAAGAATCCGATTTATTGTGCTTTGTAGATATAGTGAATCTACATCTAGCCAGTGCATCGGATTTCTTGCATCATAACTTCTGAACAGATTTGTCATAAATCACAAGATTGGTCTCTTCTGATTCTACGTGGCATACCAAGTCGAAATATATCACATTGTCCCGTGTCCACCATTTTGGGCGTCGGCCATTTGGAATTTTCATAAAAACATACTTTTTTGAACTCCTCGTTTGCCGTTGCTCCTATTTTCATGGACATGTAATCAAATCATTTTCAGACTACAATCACCTCGATTTGTCAAAATATGACTGAATTACAACTTTTTATACTTGGTTCAAATCTGACAACGCTTCCCACAGGACAAACGGCTTACTTTTTTTTACATAGTAACTGAACACAGTAATTCCTTGCACTGAGAATAGCTCACTGGGATAAGACGGGTTCCTCTGAAGTGTAAGGTCATAGGTTCGAAACCAGCCAAAGTCATCATGCATGTCATGATACTTGTTTATCTGTTTAGTGAAGCCAGGTATGCCACAGTAGCTATCTAACAGTATAATCATAATGGTAATGATAATGTTTCAATCTCAGGGGATCTATACTCAAGAAGAGTCAGATTTATTGTGCTTTACAGATATGTGTCCTCTAACCTCTAGGGGGGCGATCCCATGTCTGACACATGTTAACTTGTGATACCAGCCAAATTGATGCCGCCATTTTCATTAATTAATAAAACGTTTTTGTCCTACTCAAAATGTATCAAATATTCACCAACTTTTACACAGATTATCTTCAGACCACAATCACATTGACATATCAAAATAGGACTGAATTACAGCTGTTTAAACTTGGGACAAATCTGACAACCGCTTGCCACAGGAAAAATTCTTTATATTTTTACGCAGTCACTGAAATCTGATTTCCAGCACTGAGAATAGCTCACTAGGATAAATTGGTGTCCTGGCAACGTCAGAGGTTCAAATCCAGCCAAAGCTGACAAGCTTGTCATGTCTCTGATTCTCTGTTTAGCGAGACTATAAGCCACTGCAAAGAAAGCCAGGTAAACCGCAGTCACTAAATGTGGAAAGTTTCTTCTGGGTCATCTGACCTGCTTGGCCACCACATTGCTGCTTGCAGCTATATTTTCATGATTATTATTGTACTGTACTCCACTTAGGTTAGAATAGGTTATAGGGTTGAAACAGGTTTTATGTGCATTTAGGGTTAGTATAGTGTACTATTTATTGTTACCTGTAATTTAGGAAGTTTTAGTATTAGGGTTAGTACAGTCGATTATTTATTGCTATCTGTATATTTAGGAAGTTTCACTAATTTAAGCTCAGCATAGATGTAAATTATGTTCCGTGTACTTATATGTTATTTTACGCCAGGTGCTTGCGTTGTCTTGTCATAAGAATTTCAGTGCCCAGTCTGACCTTGTGTTGTTCTGTGTACCTGACAAACTTGGACTTGAAATGATGCCGCTAATTTACTTATACTGCTGATGCATATAGTGTCTGACTGATCTCCATTTGTATTACTGTCATTTACCTGTCTCTCTTTCCATCCAGAGTTTGCATTAGAGAAGCATATAGCAATCCCTTGGCAGGCGGGGCTTAAAAGAGGCTCCGCCCTCGACGCAGAGAGTGACACCATGGTGGTCAGAGAGGAGGGATACTACTTTGTCTACAGCCAGGTGACTACTCACTGTCGCCACTAGAGGGCATTGTTCACTATGCAGTGTTTCCAGCATTGACAGGAATCAGGGCCATCCATGTGTACCATGTACCAACCCCAAGCTTCTCAGTTTGTAGCAAAAGCCTAGATGGATCTTGGTTAGGCGGCATAGACCTATTATGAAGCCAGCTCGGCAAGCCACTCTACTGCACAAAACTGGGAAGCACTGACCATATCTTTGTTTTGCGAGACTTAATGCGCCACTGGGCACTCTCCATGGAAACTAACAGGATGCAACAGCTTTGATGCGAGGGCTAATTAAGAACTGGTTTATGATCCCTTTCCTGCTTTTCTGTGAGTCACCATCTCCTGTTCCTGGGTTTCATCTTGCCTTCCACCCCTCCCCCACATCCCCCACCTCCCCCATCTCCCCCACCTCCCCAATCTCCCCTACCTCCCCCACCTCCCCCACACTCCCCACCTCCCCAATCTCTGCCACCTCCCCCAACCCCCCCCCACCCCCCCACCTCCCCCAGGTGTACTATAGGGACCCCACCTTCGCCATGGGCCACGAGGTGATCAGGAGGAAGAGGACCGTGGTCGGAGATGAGCCCCAGAACGTCATTTTGTTCCGCTGCATCCAGAACATGAACCCTGTCCACCCTTACAACACCTGCTACACAGGGGGTGAGCGAACCCGGCCGGGTTTGTGTCGCGTGTGTACAGGCGTGTACACGTGTGGATGTGTGTGTGCCAGTGTGAGCATAGGTGGATGTGTCCATGGGTGTGCACGTGAGCGCGTGTGTGTGTGAATAATAACATGGGAGTCAGGTGGCTGAACAGTGAGGGAATCGGGCTGGTAATCTGAAGGTCGCCAGATCGATTCCCGGCTGAGCCAAATGACGTTGTGTCCTTGGGCAAGGCACTTCACCCTACCTGCCTCGGGGGGAATGTCCCTGTACTTACTGCAAGTCGCTCTGGATAAGAGCGTCTTCTAAATGACTAAATGTAAATGTAAACAACAAACAACATGATCTGTCCCTCTCCAGGTATTGTCAGGCTGGAGGTGGGAGACAGGGTGGAGCTTCTGATTCCCAGGTCCACAGCCATCATCTCCCTGGATGGAGATTCTACCTTTCTGGGGGCCTTCAGACTGGCCTGACCCACCGAGGTGATCTTGAACCTGGGATCACCCAGCCATTGACGGAGGAAGGCTCCAGAGTGAATGAGCTCTTTTAACCTCTGTGGGGACCTTGGTTTTACCAGCAGCAGCACAAGAAACAACGGCCTCTGATGAGGTGATAAGACACAGAGCTGGAGATTCACGCAGTCGAAGCTGGCTTGTTACAGGAAGCCATCATAAGAAGGATGGGAAGTTACTGTGGGATTGGACAAGAACAACTGGGACAAAGTTAACAGCACGCTGCTTATTAACGTCATTCAGCTAATTCGAGGCTTATTTGTGCTTTTTTCAATACGTTTTTACCTTCCAATTTGAAGTTGATGATAACAGGAGCAAACCAGTCTGAGCTGATAGTGTTTAAATAAAGTTACCTGTAAACATGAAAAGGGAACCGTGATCCTTAGTCCTGCTTCAAATGTTTTCAAACTGTAAACATCCGATAAGACAGGTGTGATAAGATACTGCTGAAACGCTTTACTGTATCTGTGATCGTATTTCGTTTATTGGACACATCCTGTCGTAAACTACACCTTTTGGTTGTGCTAATATGTATTTCAGTTACTGTAAATTCTAATTTTTTCGTTTTGCCAACAGAGGGCAGTGAGTATTGCGTTTGTTTTTGCATCGTTTTCTCCATGTGAGGCTGGAAAGCCTAAAAAACATGGTTATGTAGTGGGAATGAGGAGTCAGTCAAGTAGAGTAAACGATTGTAGTTAAAACAGAATGAAGATGAGCGAATGAATACATTAATTTCAGCAGCTTCCTGCATTACAGGATGGCACAAATAAGGATACAGATTTCTGGCTCATATGGGCTTCAAATTTGTTGTCGTAGACCAGTCTTACCCCTCTACTGAAGACAAGTCTGAGGGCTAAGCCACCAGTGTAAGGAAACTGGTAAAATGCATGTCATGCTAGCAAGGCATTGTAGTTTATAGTTTCCCTTAAATGACTGAGTTCCCGACATAGACCACTGTACAAAACACATCAATCATGTACACAATGCAGCCTATAGGGAAGTCTCAGTATGTGATGTCTGGCATCCAGTCAGTTTAAAGCACCCCCTGCCCATCTAAACTAACCATCATGTTATAGATTTAGGATTACTTTGATCTGAGATACATCTTGTTTCATCTCCAGTCAGTACCACAAATATCTCCACACACACACACCCACACACACACACACACACGCATGCACACACACCCACACACGCACACACACATGCACACACAGACCGTTGGGCCAAAAGTTAGAGACACAAACACACAAAGCACCCTGGGTGGTCACTCATTGACTGGGTGTCTTGCCTTCCAAGAGAAAGAGAGAGAGTCCCAGAGAGAGTTAAAAATGTCTCTAAAAGTGTCTAATTTCCCCGTTGCATCAATCACATCTTGCCATGCACCTTTTTGGCCTTGGTGCCATTTGCCATTTCACGTCCGTGTCGATGAAGCGCCGAAATGGGTTTGATTTGACATTGATTCATTTGAATGAAGATGGGGAGAGAGGTGGGAGGGGAAGCAGCGGCCCGGCAGCACCGCTAAAGGGCCGTGCCAGCCCTCTGATGGTCAGCAAACACACCAGCAGGCTACACAAACACCAGAGCAGGAGAGGGGGATGATGAGGCTAGGGAGGGGAGACTGGAGGGAAAGAGAGAACAAGTGAAAGGAAAAGGAAAGAAAGAAAGAGAAGGCGATCAGCAGCGCCCCATAATGGGTGAATGTGTCGACCAAGACACTCCCTCTTCCCCCCCCCCAAATATCTTTGTGCGCTGCCATGGCGACGGCTGGTGTGTTGGCGGAAGCTGATGTCATTGTGGGTTTGTCTCTGGGAGAGAGTAGCATAAGGGAGACCAGGGAAAAGGACCTGCTGTGTACACACACGCACGCACACACGCACTTACACACACATAAACACACATGCAAACACACACAAATGCACACATAAACACACGAGCACACACACACACACACCACTCTTGGTTTTCAACACCACAGTTTTGCTTTATTATATTGCTTTGTGGGCACCTGGTCCCACCCTGCTCTCCTCTCTCTTCCTCCCCCCTCCTCCTGCTCTCCTCTCTCCTCCTCCCTCCTCCTGCTCTCCTCTCTCCTCCTCCCCCCTCCTCCTGCTCTCCTCTCTCCTCCTCCCCCCTCCTCCTGCTCTCCTCTCTCCTCCTCCCCCCTCCTCCTGCTCTCCTCTCACCTCCTCCTCCCTCCTCCTGCTCTCCTCTCACCTCCTCCCTCCTCCTGCTCTCCTCCTGCTCTCCTCTCACCTCCTCCTCCCTCCTCCTGCTCTCCTCTCTCCTCCTCCTCCCCACTCTGCTCTCCTCTCTCCTCCTCCCTCCTCTTGCTCTCCTCTCACCTCCTCCCCCCTCCTCCTGCTCCTGCTCTCCTCTCACCTCCTCCCCACTCTGCTCTACCCCCCTCCCTCACTCTTGCTTGGGCAGGTCTGACTGATGACGGGGGCTTAAGGCAATCTTGGAATCTGGTTTAGAGCCCGCTGTCCCTCCCTTTTGCACAACGCAACCACACAGACACACACACACACAAACGTGTGTTCAGCTGGATACAATGCTGCAGCTCTGCGGTCCAGTATGGGCCCAGGTTGCTGTGAATCCCTCCATGATCAGGCTCATCCAGTGCTGGTCCAGCAGCAGGCCAGGCTGGCAGGAGCAGAGCAGGGAGGATTTGTGACAGAGAGCCGCTTGGACTGGTTCTCTCTAGGCTCCAGCTCCTCCTAATACGAACAGTACTCCAAAGCATGTCCGCGACCACTAGAGTGCCACTGTAGAAACAGCAGTGGCGTTCAACGTGTCGGCTGGTTCCGACTCCATGGTTAGGAGTCTGAGCCCACCGGAACATTCCTCATCAAGTGGCTGATGTTGGGATTTGTTTATTGATGAGCTATTTGTAATATTAGGATTTCATAGCCAGGGTGCTTCTCCACAATGATCAGCATGATGGAGCGATCTATTATTTATACCTCTCTCTCCTGACTGGAAGTGAATCACAGAGGACCAGCATGGACACGGTGTGTGTGTGTGTGTGTGTGTGTGCGCTGTTCACATGTTCTGTTTGGTTTTACTTGAGGTGTTACTCAGAACCCCCTACAGTGGACATGTGTGGACAGACATGTTTTCCTACTTACTGGCTAGCCAGGGTTACAGTAATACCGTAGATTAGAGCTGGAACATGTAGGATCAGAGATGGTGCAGAACAGAACCCATGCACCCAAATCGTATCTATCAAAAAATCCCTCCCTCCCCCCTCCCTCCCTCCCTCCCTCCCTCCCTCCCTCCCTCCCTCCCTCCCTCCCTCCCTCCCTCCCTCCCTCCCTCCCTCCCTCCCTCCCTCCCTCCCTGTGTGCCAGGTCAAGCAGCAGTCTTTGTCATGCTGATGAGGACCAGTGAGAGGAGAGGCCAACAGAGGGAGGAGGAGAAACACACATGGCCCTTGAAATGAAGGGATGAAAGAGGGAGGAAAGACAGCAGGAAGGAGGAGAGCAGGAGGGGTGAACTTCTCTCCTTTGGCAAGTTGCCTTGTTGTTGAGTTTTTGTCTGTTCATGTTGTGCTTTTCATCGTGCATCATGTCGAGAACTATATGTGAATGCCCGTTTCTTTGTGTGTTTGTGCACATGTGTGTGTGTGTGTCTCTAACAGTCAGATCACAGAAACAGTATTAAGGAAAACAGAAAAGCAAGCTTCAAGTTCTGCACTCAACAATGTACAAATATATACATGCATAAATACATACATACATACACACATGGTCAAGTGTCTGGAAGTCCTGGGTCGATCATTCCTACCAGCTGCTTGTGGGCTTGTGTTCAGCAGTTGT